>NC_142354.1:39621581-39866581 GCF_059441175.1 Urocampus carinirostris
CGGAGGCTACAATGATAACATATGCCCAGAAATGGCAGCAGAGAGTTCTAAATTTCATAAAGCTCCTTAAATAAAAAAATAGTTAAAGAGCTAATAAAATAGCTCATGTAAAATAATCATTTTAGTAGATGATATGGTAAAATAAATGAAGTAAAATAATGATTTGCATTGCTAGATCATTTATACAATTTTTACATTTATTTGGAAAAATAAAACTAAAATCTAGTTATTTTTGACTTTTTTTACTAGAAAATATAACAATAATTTTCAATTAAATATATATAGATGCAAACGGGGAAATATGTTACTGTTCTATTATTTTCGGAAATAAAGCATCAATTGATTCTCTATTATGCAGAAGCTATGTGAAGAGCTCCATGCCAAAATAGACGTGGTGGATGAGGAACGCTACGACATCGAGGCCAAAGTCATGCACAACACCCGAGAGGTAAGAAGTCCCACGGGCGGTGTCGACAGCAGTCTGTTTATAAACAGTGTGGTGCCACTTAGATCAAAGACCTAAACATCAAGGTCCTGGACCTACGAGGGAAGTTCAAGCGGCCTAACCTGCGTCGTGTGAGGGTCTCAGCAGATGCCATTCTCCGCTCGCTGCTGGGATCCAAGCATAAAGTGTCCCTGGACCTGCGAGCCAACCTCAAGTCTGTCAAGAAGGAAGACACGGAAAAGGTCAGTAATCCATGGACAGCGATGGAGTGCCAGAACGATTCCTTTTACTCACTGTGTCTTTCTTCTTCAGGAGAAGACGACGGAGGTGAGCGACTGGAGGAAAAACGTGGAGGCCATGTCTGGCATGGAAGGCCGCAAGAAGATGTTTGATGCTCAAGCTCCTCCCCAATAAGTGATGATGCACAATAAACAGTTTCAAAAAGACTCACTGAGAATTTTTCAGAGCTTCCTTCTCTTTTGTTGCCACAATACAATAAAAATATAGCACAATCTGAAAATGTGTTTGCTGTCTGTCATTTCATGTTACGACAAAAACTCCAGAACAGATTTGCCCGTTTATCTGCTGCAGATGATTTAAAGCTTTACTTTTACTGAACCCTGTTCAGTTTTCAGTTTTCAACTTCAAATAATTAAGCGTTAGGCAACAAAATGTCATTTCACCTCCCTTCAACATTTCCAATTTCATTAATGAATGACATCATCAAGGATAAGATGTTAATATTTTTCTATCAGTAGAATTAGAATTGTCTTTTTTTTTATTCATAACAACAAAGTAAACATTGTTCACAATGAGACTATACGTGGCACACCAAGACGAAAGGCATAATAAAAAAAACTGAAAAATAAGATAATAAAGGTAGAATAAAAAGAGGAAAAAAATATATAATTAGTTCTTGGAGACTGACTTAAAGTTGTCAATGTATCAAAAGCATTTAAAACATTGTGCTTTGGCAATAAATGCAACATCTTACCAAACTAAGTTGATAAAAATCGAGATACTGTTTTAGTAAATATTCAAATAAGCCTTATTGTCTTAAAGTACCAAAACTTGGGTCTTCTGTGAATGGAAGATACAGAACTACTGACTTTAAAATCAAATTTGAATGAATTCATGACCTTAAAATAAATATTCAAGGGTTTCATAAATCAGTACGCATGGAGATTTTGTTGAAAATAATTACTTCCCAGGAATAAATCAGGCTGATGCTTAAGTTGTGTCTGTTTCTGATGACATGCCGACAAATTCAATATGGGTGACATTTTTTATTACACTATTATTCTGACGCCGTAACAATTTCTGCCAGTCATTTGTAAGTCAAGTCAAGTCAAGTCATTTTTATTTGTATAGCCCTAAATCACGAAGAGTCTCAAAGGGCTTCACAGATTGTTACACTATATTACACAAACTATTTTCAACCGACAAGAGGAGTAGGTGTTTGGCCTTTTATCCTGACATTCTATTTATTTTATTTTTCTCCTTTTTTAGTGCATGTTTATCCTGGGGAGCCATGTCTGATCTCGTAGTAAACAATATTTCACTACGTTTCTATCAATAAATATCATTCTAATTGAAATTTTAGGTTCACCATATAAGGGCTGTCGAGTTTAGCTTTAGCCACACGGTGGCAGTGTTTTCTCAATAATCTCCAACGACGGACATGTAAAATATAAACTTGAATACTGTTGAGCCTTCAGAAAAGGCAGCTATGAGTACATTACTGGTCGTTCAAGATTTTTTTCCCAGTTCTTTTTTTTTACATTACGTTTTGATAATTATGGAATTCCTGAGGCAGAAGTACGTTTTCTTTCAATAAAAAATAAAATGTAATACAGTCAGGGTTGGGTAGGGTTACTTTAACTTGATTACTTTCAATTACTTTTGGATTACTCCAATACCAAATGTGCTAATAAAAGACAAAAGAAACTAAATATGAATAAAATGACTAAATTTTGTGCAGGCTTAGGGAGTAACGACAAAAATGATGTTGGCAAGCTGTTTAGATTTATTTTCATTTTGTTTCTGTCGCATTTTATGTTAGTTTTGCCGGAGATCAAAGCCAGGAGAGAAAGCTTACCACGTGTTGTGAGTCATCATTTTATTCATATTTAGTTTCTTTTGTCTTTTATTAGCATATTTGGTATTGGAGTAATCCAAAAGTAATTGAAAGTAATCAAGTTAAAGTAATCCTACCCAACCCTAAATACAGTACAGATTAAACAAAATCAACTTCTATTGGTGGAAAGAGAAGGCACTTCCACGCATGTATTTTTTCAAATACATTTAAAAAATATTTTCTTTCTTTAAAAAACAAAACAGAATATTAATATGTGAAGTCTTCTTTTTGCGTGTTAGGATATTAAATATTGAATGTTAACCAGTTTACTTAAAGGCTTTTAGTTTATTTAGTGCCCCAAAAATGTCGAAAATATTAATGGTGGTTTGACCACTTGATGTCTTTTTTTTTGGACATGTTCAAAATCAAACAATAATCTCAAAACTCTACTAAATTGGATATTTTTTAAAACGTCATAGGCTTTGAACAAAACCCTGGTCAACATATTCAGCAAAAAACAACAACAATTAACGGCTTATTATGTAACATTTTGTCGGTTCCGTAAATACTGTAAAGCAGCATTAGCTTTGTTAAAAATTGATTTTATTCTAGAGTGAACATGACTAACTCACACCATGTTGTTAATAAATGTTTACATGACATAATAGTCAGAAAACGTTCATTTGTTCAAGTTTAAACCGTTTTATTCTGTTTACCTGGGATGTTTGTTTAAAGCGTTTCGACCTCTTTTTCAGGCGTGACGCGTTCAAGTGTAGCCCGGAAATTGTACAACTAGCACGGTAGTTGCAGGGGTTTTGTTTTGTTTTGTATTTGGTTTTGGTTTTTTTCCACAATTTGATTAGATCAACTAATTCTTGTGAGGGCAAACAATACTCAATATGCAAAAAAAAAAAATCATGAAAAATTAATGCTATTAGCTACTAATCATCATACCTGTCAAGTTCCAGGGCTCCATGCCCTTACAAACTGTCGTATTTTCCCTTACAAAATACAAAATAATCTTACACCATATTTTTTTTCCAAACGTGTTTATTTATGTAGTTTAACATGTTATATTGTACATGTTTTTCGTTATATCATTCTGTACATCTCTCATCTCATCTCATTAGCTGCACCGCTTATCCTCAGTAGGGTCGCGGGGGTGCTGGAGCCCATCCCAGCAATCATCGGGCAGTGGGCAAGGGACAGGGGACACCCTGAACTGGTTGCCAGCCAATCACAGGGCACACAGGGACAGACAACCCGCTCGCTCATTCACACCTAGGGACAATTTGGACCGGCCAATCCACCTGAAATGCATGTCTTTGGAATGTGGGAGGAAACCGGAGTGCCCGGAGGGAACCCACGCAAGCACGGGGAGAACATACAAACTCAGCACTGGAAGTCCGGCAGCTGGATTTCAAACCACACAGGAGGTTCCCAAGACCTTAGAACTTTGCCGCACACGCGCTAACCACTGCTCCGCCGTGCTGCCCCATTCCGTACATATTCTTAATAACAAACTAAAAAAAAATAAATAAAAAAAAAATCAGGAACAATTGTTATCAGTGTAACTAAAATATCCTTTAATAACACTTTAAAATTAAATTTGTAAATAAAGATATTTTTGGGAGGAAAAATATAGTAGGCATTTCTATTTCGTAAACAAAACCACAATATCAACCATTGATGCTTGTATTTTAAATTTGAATGAATGAATGAATGAATACTTTATTTCGAACTTTAAAATAAAAACAGAACAAAAACTGTAACTCAACAAAAAAATAATGTTTTATTGTTTTAATAAGCTTATTAAATAGAATACGATTGCTATTGTCGGAAGCGCAGCAGAATGCGCGTTCACGTGAGGGGGGGAGGATTTTGCAGGAGAGTCGAAATGAGGCACTACAGTGGCAGACGCATGCCCACAGTAGCATCAAACGCTCGCTTTGTTTGCAACGAAATAAACGATACCGAGATAGAAGCTACCGCAGGATGACCAAATGTAGCGACCCTCTTTCATGCACGACACAAGGTTTCACAATCTCTGGGTTTATTGCCTGCATTCAATAAACAAAACAATACAAAAGTCAGGGGCCTCTGTTCACGACTGCAATTATCTTCAACGCTTACAAACTCACTTCAGCTACGGCAAGCAGACAACATGCGAGCACATTAATAATGAAACTTCGATAATAACAATGAACATAACTTTCACACGTACCTGCATTCAATAAACAAAACAATACAAAAGTCAGGGGCCTCTGTTCACGACTGCAATTATCTAAAATATTAAAGATACAAAAGAACGGGTCATCACTCAACAGGCCGCACCTCGTGGCGTGTTTGCATCAAAACACGTTGCATCTTCATTTCAAGCTGTATTGCTTAACTTCTTATTTAGTGCTTTTTTATATACATCATTTAGCACAACTTATATATCTTTATATACAAAAATAATTTCGAAAGCAGCTCAAATGTCTAGCAAAATATGCATTTTTTTTATCCAACTGATATTGGGCACATCTTACCTTCAACGCTTACAAACTCACTTAAGCTACGGCAAGCGCTGAAGCCCATAGTGCCAAACGAAAAAAACAGTCGCAGACGCCCATGACTTAACAACTGAATGAGGTACCGGAATATTAACAATAATACAACAAAAACACAGATTTTGTGAGAATTCAAAAAAACATTCAAAACAATCAAATTTCAACTCTGTTACACCAAACAAAAGTTAATAGGTGAATATGTAGAGGAGATATACAGTGGGACCTCGGTTATCACGGTTATTGGGGACCAAAACCACCTGCGATGAGTGAAAATCAGCAAAGTAGCGGCGCACCTTCAAAAAAAAAAACAACTGTTTTTTTGTTTGTTTTTTAATTATTGTTTTTTAGACCCGGTTAATGGGGAACAAAACCACCCGCAAAACAGGAAAATCTGCGAAGTAGCGACGACCCTTCAAAAAGGAAAAAAAAAATAAATCTCATCTCATTATCTGTACCGTTTATCCTTATTAGGGTCGCGGGGGGCTGGAGGCCATCCCAGCCATCTCCGGGCAGTGGGCAGGGGACACCCTGAACTGGTTGCCAGCAAATCCCAGCTGCAAATCACATTAGTTCGCAGCTAGCTGCGTTCTTCATCGACGCACGAGCCGAGTGATCCGCCACTAAGAGTCGTACAGCTGGGCGATTTTCCGTCCGCCCGGGACAATCGGAAACAAATTCACGACAGGGTTTATACTTGCGCCGCACCGCGGGTGCTGTTCGGTCGCTCCCGTGAGCAAGCCCCTAACCCCCAATTTTTTTTTATTTTTTTTTTAACCATTACAGACCGCGAAGCTCTGAAGCCGCGAACGTCGAACTGCGAAGTAGCGAGGTCCCACTGTAAATGACTGAAATTAAAAACGTTTATGATTGAAAATCTCATTCAATCATGACCATTAATGCAGTGACAGATTTTAATATTTCAACAGTTGTTATCGATGACAAATAATTCTAATACATCATCTTCTTTTTTTAAAAGCTGTACGAAATGTTATCTTATGAAGCTGTTGATCCAAGATTCCATTTGGCCCTTTTTTATATGTTTATTTATTTTGTTTTTTGGGGGGTCACAATTGGATCATGCCTACTTTTGGTGGTAGTTACACAACCATGGCACTCGTTCAAAATCAAATGCCCCAATGAATGTCTTCTTGCAAATCAAAGAAGCAGGCCTCAGGGCCCCTGGGAGCCCTTCGGGAGTAAGTTTACACGCCTCACTAAGCCCACCGTCTAATCCCTGTATAGTGTCCTCGTCCAGGTTTTTTTGCCGTATAAAAATAGTCAAAGCACGTCCAGTAAGAATGTATTTTTTAATGCAAGCCGCCATCTGTTTGCAGGTATGTGCCGGCCGCCATTGTGCCGCCATGTGATCCAAGCCCGGTTTAAAAGCTTACCCGCATCACGGCGTGGGGGGACAGCAAGGAGACCGCTATCTCACACCTCAACATCTCCACCAGTGTGAGGTGAGTTTGCAGTTGTTATTGCTTTTCGTGTTGTTCTCCAACATAAAATGAAAACGTACTTTTTACATTTTTAAGTGCCCGTGTTTTGTCGAGCAATATGTCGGACGGCGAGGAGGCAACATATGAGTAAGTACACGCCAAGATGACACTGCCATGACATCATGGAGACCTGGGTGACTAATGCAATGTTTTGGTTTTTTGTGTGTGTCTGTTTTCTTGCAGGGAGCACCGTAAGTCAATAGACTCCTATTTGCAAAACATATTTCAAGATGATGAATGCTGTTATGCGGCTTATTTTCAGAAAAAAAAAGAGAAAGGGCAACATGCTGACAAAAATATAGTAAAGGGTTAGCTACATGACCGGGAAACTGAAGATTTACAGAGAAATATATATCTATATATATATTTATATATACATATATTTTTTTTTTTTTGAAAGATTTTCAAAATCTGGAAATAACTGAAAAAAGGAAGCAATAATACTATTCAGAAAATTATATATTAATCATTGCTATATAGTATGTGGTTTTGGTTTTATAATTAATAAGTTTAGGGTTTTTTTTTCACATTTCCTAACTAAAAAAACTGTATCGTAAAACTGTGTTAACCATGAAATTGTTATATATTTAGACATAACTAACAGGAAATCAATAAGATCAGTTCCCAATAATGTTTTATTCATCTAATTTAAGTTACATTTCAAAACTAAATTTAAAAAAATGACAATTCATAACTTGTTTTTACTATGTAAAAAAACAAAACATAACTAAACTGTTCAGAAAAAGACTTAACACAATCAGGATTTTTCAGCCAATCAACTGATATTTAAAAAGTTCTGAAAAACTAAATCTAAAACTAAATGCACAAAAGAATTAAAAAGTGTATAAGATAAAATACCAACTTTTAAAAAGTAAGGGTAATAGTCTAAAATTAAGTGATAATGAATTAAAAAATAAAAAGGCCAATATATATATAAATATATACATCATTATGTTTTTTTACATTACATAGTAAAATGTGCTACTGTGGTACATTCACCACCTTATGCCAAAAATGTGTACTGCCATGCCAAAGAACTGGCAAAAAAAATCAAAATAAAAGTAAGATGTCACTTATTGGGCAAACTAAGACATCAAACAATACAATATATCAGCTCATCTTGATACAACTGATGAAATATGTGAAATGTGTACAGGTAGGATAATTGAATTGATGTTAGTTAACATTGTCAGCTGCTATTTTGGTAAAACTATACCACAAACAGTGATAGTTACAATAATTATGTAGTAGACCACTATGGAAAGCATCCCCAATAAATGATTTCATATTAGACGTTTTTGTAACAAAAGATTCCAAAATATGTGTGATTTGAGCTTGTCAAGTTACGTTGCAAATGTCCTTTTTTTCTTGTCCTGACTACATTCATGAAAAGTAAGCACACGCACACTTCCTTCTTTAGCGGCACAAAGACATTCAGATGTTTGTCGTGATGCGTTAAAGCTCTGCCTTCCGTTAGACTGCACGTGTTTCCCCTGTCACTTTATTTGCCACTTTAAGCGCCTAAGCTCGATGCTTAGCACGTGGCGTGCTAACCTGCCAGCTTCCCCGTGCTCCTTTGCACTTTGTATTTTTGTCCTGCTGCCACTGTAACAACAGCTCTGCCTGTCCACCAGTTGACATTTATGACACGCTAGATTCATCTTCATGGTTGTCAGTCTGCATGTTACAGACTTGAAGCAAACATGGTCCATACGGAGTCTGGAGCTCTGAACTTGCAGCTGGAATTTTCGCATTGCAGCGACCAAGCGTCTCTGGAGATGTTATAGTAGGGTTGGGCGTTACTGGGATTGTTGGTATCGACACGATTCCACGATTCTGCCAATATAGATACGATGCCTTGATCATTAAATCACCCCTTTCCCTAAGTGAGGTAATTATAATAGTGACAGACACACCACCAGGGTTGGGTAGGGTTACTTTAACTTGATTACTTTCAATTACTTTTGGATTACTCCAATACCAAATATGCTAATAAAAGACAAAAGAAACTAAATATGAATAAAATTACTAAATTTTGTGCAGGCTTGGGGAGTAACGGAATACATGGAACGGCAAAAATGATGTTGGCAAGCTGTGATGGATTTATTTTCATTTTGTTTCTGTCGCATTTTATGTTAGTTTTGCCGGAGATCAAATAAATCAAAGCCAGGAGAGAAAGCTTACCACGTGTTGTGAGTCATAATTTCATTCATATTTAGTTTCTTTTGTCTTTTATCAGCATATTTGGTATTGGAGTAATCCAAAGGTAATTGAAAGTAATCAAGTTAAAGTAACCCTACCCAACCCTGCACACCACAAATATTTTTAGGCAATATCAGTGTCTGAAATAACGTCTGCCCGGACGCCCAGGGCGTACATCTTTTACGTCGGGCGTACAACTTACAAAACGTCTCCGCCCGAAAAAAAATAAATAAATAAATATATATATATATATATATATATATATATATATATATATATATATTTTTTTTCAAATCAAACGTTTGCTATATTGTGATTTCGAAATCTTCGTTCGGTTTGGAAATTTCGGAATTTCGGTTCTTTTGGCAATTTGCATACTCGGCAGCCAATCAGAAGCCTGAATCGAATAATTTTGTGCTTCCAGAATTTCCCGAGCGTTATAAGGTTGTGTATTTACATATAGTTTTCCAAACTAGACTCACAGAGAACACAAGAAAAATGGATAAGTGTTTAGGAATCTAGCAAAAATCTCAGCCCCAGAAGAGAATTCAAAAGAAGCTAACAAAATTTATGACGCTACAAAACGTAAACGTACATTGAAAGCATCGTGGAAAGAGGAGTTCACGTGGCTTGTAGCAGACGATGCAACGCAAACATTGTATGAATGAAGATGAGTGAATACAGGTACATACTGATGCCAGATGGAAAACAGCGATGTTATTTGCATGCAATGAATGTTATAAGTAGATTTATAATAAACTTAATTTTAAAGTGTTGTTCTGTTACATATTCTGATTATCAATCCTTAATACTTTGCAACAATTGGGTTTTTTTTTTTGCGATTACTCATCTTATTGTGTTTCAAGATGTGAAAAATGGGGCAGGCAACTTTTTGTCATGAGTTTCAGACTCATAAATGTTTTCTTTTCTAAACAATTAACTACATTGCAAACTTTTACAGTATAAAAAATGTCTCCTCCAATAAATGTCTCAAAACAAAGGTCAAGAGAGTTGAACCAAAAAAAGCGGCCATCGAACTAAAATACAAATATAACAATGAAAACATCACAACTTTAGTAAACCTGTATTGCACATTATTTTAAAATAAAGTCAGAAAGTACATATAGTGTCAAAATCACAATGTAAACTAAAATACTTCTACCAAACAACTAATTTAGAATAAAAGTCAAGAGAGCCAAACCACAAAAAAGCAGCAATGTAACGAAAATACAAATACTCTGTAACAATGTCAAGGAGGCAACTAAAATACCTTTTATTACCAGTGTTCGGAATAACGCCGTTATAAATAACTCTGTTCCGTAACACCGTTATTTTTCAGTAACGGGGTCATCTAAATAATTACTTTTTCCGCCGTTACAACGCTGTTACCGACTCAGGGTCAGTCAGCCCATTCATGATGTGCAAGAAAGTACTCAGACTCGAGCTGGTTGTCTTTTGTTGTTTTTGGGGTTTGACCTGGCATTTGGGCTCTACTTGAAGAAAACCTCTTATAACTAACTTTCCCCATTTTTACGCTAAAATTGCAAATACGAAATTTAAGAAAGAACATCAGGACGAACATGACATCACTCTACATCATTCCCTCAAGTCCCGTTTCCTTGAACACAATGTGTTCTGCCCCAAACAGCTTTGCTTAAACTAAGAGCATATAGGCACAGTGGAAAATTGAGCATTGTTAAGACATACTTAGTAGACAAAATATTTACCTTTAATTTTTTGAAGGACACCACAAACGTTGCATCCACCTTTATTGTTATTTGTTTACACCAGGGGAGTCCAACGTGGTAAATGGTAAATGGTCTGCATTTCTATAGCGCTTTTCAAGTCAAAGAAGACCTCCCAAAGCGCTTTACAATGTGCTTCACACTTACCCATTCATACACACACTCACACACCATTGGCAGCCATGCAGCCATGCAAGGCGCCGACCTGCTTATTGGGGAATTAGGGATTCAGTGTCTTGGAGGAGCCGGGAATCGAACCTGCGATCTCTTGATCCCAAGACGACCTTACAACACATTATTCGTGCTTTCTTTCGGTGCAGTAGTAAATAGGTGTTTGCCTTGTAAATGGCATCTCGAACGGTCAAATGATCGGAAACACGTAAGGTAAACAACTCAAGGTAGTGGGTGGGGCTTAAAATAAGCGAAACAGACATGAATATGTTCCGCCACATTTGCAGCCCCTATTCGTGCTTTCTTTCGGTGCAGTAGTAAATAGGTGTTCGTCTTTGTAAATGGCATCTTGAACGGTCAAATGATCAGAAACACGTGAAGTAAACAACTCGGGGGTGTGGGTGGGGCTTAAATTAAGCGAAACAGACATGAATAGGTTCCTTTTTATGTCGTACAAAACCAAAACCGAGCTTGGTTCTTAAAGCTGAGCATGCAGCTTTTAATCAGGAAGTCCGGCAGTTATATGAATGCCACGCGGGCCCTCGCGTTGGCCCGTTTTCCTCACTAATGACAGTGGTGCCTCCTAATGACAGCTGAGTTTCCGACAGACAACTATTGTAATGTTCAAGTAAAATGGTTATTATAGAGGTTGACTGAGTATATTTAACCTTTCTTCTAAGCATTAACCAGTTAATAACACAGTAACAACATAGTAGTAAGATGATTATTACGCAAATGCATATAGTACTGGGATCCCTTTCCGCTAATTAGTAACAAAAAGTAGCTTTCTGCTTAAAAAAGTTAGAGACCCAAGCAATGTTCCTTCTAGTTTTCCAGGGGTCTGAGCGTTCACACAAAGTCGGTGAGCAGCGCTTGAAACAACAGTGAGCAACCATAATCCCAAGTGTGGCAAGATAATTAATTATCAAACATGTCCAAAACTTGACATCAAGTTACATTTTGCTGAGTTTCCGGCAATGCAAAATTATTTTTCTCTTTTGAATGAATTGACTCATGTACTATTGCAAAGGTTGTACGGGCTACAAACGTCGTTTGTTCTTACAATTCTTTCACAAGATATCAATTTCTTTTTATTTCCTGACATATTTTGTCGCATAATATTAACATTTTGGGGGGCTTATTTAGTCGGTTGTAAGATACAGAACTGTACTTAATCACATTTTTTAGTGGAAGTACAATGTTGGCAACAAGATTCACTTGAAATAATTGGAAATTATTTGAATGCAACACAAACTTTTTCTTCTTTTTTCTGTGTTTTTTTCTACTTTTTTTTAAATTCCTTTAAAAAAATCTCATTGTGTTTATTTTTTCCGAGCTGTTACTTTTTTCTTTTTGTTCTCTACTTACTTTTTTTCCTACATTTCTTTCTTTTCTTTTTTTCTGGCTTTTTTCTAAATTTTTCCTTCTTTTTTTCCTCTCCCTTTTGTTTCTTTTTTCTCAGCTTTTCACTACTTTTTCATTTTGGTATTTTTTTCTTTTTTGTTCTATTCCCCCCTTCCTTTAAGTCATTTTGTGCATAATTTTACATAATATTTGGTTATGTTGGGATTAAAGAAGCAAAACCAACCCGAAGAGCCGTTTAGGACCCGAAAGAGCCGGTTCCTTTTAGTGAGCCGAGCCGAAGAAGCCGGTCCCCCGACAAACTCTACTAACTTTACTCAACTTCGTTCTCCTTCGACTCGACTTCAAAATACCGCATTTAGGACACAACGTCAGGGGAACTCGTGTATTTTTACCTTCATGCACTGTAACTTTGACTTAAGTCGCTTCTTAATTAGTAATTTTGAGCCCTGATTTTTGTGCGCTGGCTCGATTTTCTTGTGCGCTGAGAATGTGCGAGCAGTGTGCAATTGCGCACGCGCGCAGTTAGAGGGAACACTGGACCCAAGGTTAACACACACCACAGCATAACTTGAACTATTTCCCAGACTTTCAATCTGAAAGGGCACAATAGCCACCATTATTTACTCCATGTACCTCCCTTGAGGTGGAGATAGAATTACCCCACACTCACACTCACATCCATACTGGAGTGGTCGTAGCGTGTGAAAGACGGGCCGGGCACAGACGGTCATCACCAAATCATCATCACTTCAATGCTGCTTTGTTTGCTGCTAACTCTTCATGCTTGCTTTGCACAGACGAGGAAGAAGAAGAAGTGGAGGTTGCAGATGAGGAGGGGATAGATGGAGGTAGTTGCGCTTCTGCAGCTTTTATTGCATGAATCCTTCCATGTTTAGAAATTAGAATAAATACATAAACACAAATATATATGCTATATAAGTAAATGAACACATACAAAAATCACGTACCGCATCGATTGTTTATCACTAATCAACCAAAAGTTTAAATGTTCAGGCAATTGAGCTGCCTCTTTGTTTGTATAACATTTTGTTGTAATAAAATACATGTTAAAATATATGACAAATACTCAACAACGTACTGTACATCACAAAATACATGACAAAATTGAACTAAAATATGTAAATAATAATAATAATAATAATTTCCTTGTATTGTCATTCTGTGTAACAATGTACACAGAACGAAATGTCGATTACACCTGACCCGTTGTAGCGAGCCGATGCAGCCGCAGCCAACAGAGGGCGCCGCCGACCACTTTTTAAGTCTTAGGAATGACTCGGCCGGGGCGCGAACCACCGACCTCCCAGTCTCAAAGCGGGCGCCTTACCATCTAGGCTACTGAGAAGAGAATCATTTACAAAAATTGGACAAAATAAATGACAAAATACACAACCAAATACATGACAAAAGAACAATACACACAACAAAAGCTGTAAAAACTTAAAACATAAAAAAATGACACAATAGATGAGGAAATACGGAACACAATACATGACAAAATACACAACTAAATACACAACAAAACACAGGACAAAATACACAAAAAATACACTACAAAATACATGACAAAATACAGAGCCAAACAGTGGATAGGGAAAATAGGGAAATAGGGAATAAGGAAAATACTGGACCATATACAAATATAGACAAAAAAAAATTCATAACAAAATACACAAACGAAAACTTACGACAAAATACGTGACAAAATACATGACAAAATAAATACCGAAACAAATTCAAGTCAAACTACATTACAAAATACACAACAAAATACACGGTAAAATACACGACAAAAGGCGTAAAAAATTAAAACATAAATAAAAGACACAATAAATGAGGAAATATAGAACAAAATACATGACAAAATACATGACAAATACAAAAATAAATAAATGACAATATACAGAACAAATACATGACAAAAGTTTGACATAATTTTTAATGTAAGCACATTATATCCTGTTTTACTATATTTTCATCTTGATTTTTTTATTGAAAAAAAAAAAAAAAACTTAAACAACAAGTATCTGCCAGTCGAACTCGAGATGTTTTACTAGGTCTTAAAAATTGTCTTTGTAAAATAACAAAATCAGCAATCAGCTGATCAATCATCAAAAAGAGCTAAATTATGTGCAATATTTTTGCTATATTGCTGTTTTTTTGTTGTGCAATCTAAAACGGCTTCAGCAAACATTATACGCAAGTTAATATCGTTCCCCGAACTACATCACGAGCAGGTAATTAGGTTGTAAAAAGAAAATAAATTGTAATCTGCTGTCATGGAGGAATGTTACAGTGACTCAGCTGATAAATGAATGACGGTAAAGATACTAAAAAATGGCATACTTTTTTGGATGCATCAAAAAACGATATTCCTGCATCACACTAGGCAAGGCCTAAATATGAATAAAATGATGACTCACAACACGTGGTAAGCTTTCTCTCCTGGCTTTGATCTCTTTGATCTCCGGCAAAACTCACATAAAATGTGACAGAAACAACATGAAAATAAATCCAAACATCATTTTTGCCGTTACTCCCCAAGCCTGCACAAAATTTAGTCATTTTATTCATATTTAGTTTCTTTTGTCTTTTATCAGCATATTTGGTATTGGAGTAATCCAAAAGTAATTGAAAGTAATCAAATTAAAGTAACCCTACCCAACCTTGATCGCGTAATAGTATGCAATTTTATTATATTTGAATTTGACTTAATATACAAAATCAGAGAACAACAAATCATTGCTTGGCGATTCCACTCCATCTTTAAATTTAAATCTATTTTTGCATAGATGACATCTAAGGTATTTTGAACGGTGTACACGGAACACACTTGCACACGCGTGCACAAACGCACACGCACTTTTCATTCCATCATCGCTGACAACAGACGACAGCTGCTTACTTTTTTTCTTTTGGTGTCACTCAACTGTCTTCTGTTGTTTTTCCACTCGATCAACTGGAAAAACTTCTTACCTCAAAGTCAAAAATGTAGAGCAGGCAAATTCATTAGCCTATTACTCATTCCTAAACTATATATCTGCGTTTTTGTGTGCTGATCATTAGATGGCGATGAGGAGCACGAAGAAGGTATGGACCGCTGCCAATATCACATATAATTACATTTTTTAGGAAGTCATCATATTTTAAAAAAATATCTACTTTTCTTGCATTTAAAAGACGGCAAGAAGAAGTCAAGGTGAGAAATTATGTTTTTTTTATGGTATTAAATTATATCAATGGATACACTCAACTTTAATTTTTTTAAGATATCAATACCAATTGATTGGGAATGCTGATGCGGTTATTTAGTATTCGATTTCACTTAAAGCGACAATGTGAATTATTTAGCGACTCTTTGTGGTCAAAAACAGTAAGTAATATTTAGTGCCTCCTAGTGGTACAAAAAACTCTTATTTAGTAAAAAAAGAAAAACGTTGCTTTGAAAACAAGGCAAAAATATAAAATTAATGTTCTTTCTTAGAAAAAAAGAATCAAAGTTCGAAAAGTTTGTATTTCTTTTACACAGTGGAATCCCCACTCAGGTCGGCGCATTGTTTGTCCGACATCTTGCCGCCACACTGTGCTCTGTGGCACTGACTAAAAAACACAGTGCCATCTAGTGGTCAAACATTACACACTGGGGCTTTAAATAACAAGCAACGACAAATGACCAGTCCTATACTATAAACAAGTATTCAAAAATATACTTGTTGGTCAAGACATTTGTATTTATTTGACATAAGATGAGCCTCAACCAGAGGGAGCTGACATCATTGGCATCATCTTGCTGCTACGGTTACCCTTAAACCCGGAAGCAAATAAAATGTGAAGACATTGGTGTCACGGGGAGACCGGACCAGAACGGAGGCAGGAGGCAGGAAGGGAGAACTCATTTGCGTTGACGATCAGAACTTTTATTTAGCAAAATAAAAGTCGTCCAACTATCAGGGACAAAACAAAACAAAAACACGCTTTACAGGCAAACAGGAACTAAGACCAGGGAATACTCACAAAACAGGTTTTAACTCAAAACGTGCAAACACAGATTTCCTCAAGACAGACAGAACAGAATAATGCAGAACAGAAAACGCAATGAACCAGCACCCGCAAAACCAACAACCCACCCTTAAGTAGCACACACGCAAATTAGCTGATTTACTACAGCCGGTGCCCAGGGGGCGGGGCCAGCCGGTCGCCACGGCTGGCCCCGCTGGACACGACAATTGATCACTTTGAGTCTCTGTAGTTTGTGTTTTTCTATGTGTTTTTTAGCATTTATTTTCGGTAGCTCTACGCAATACATCTGTTAAAGTGTCATACTGGCAAAAATGTTTTTAATGACAAACTAAATATGGTTAAAATTAAATGTGAAAATAATTTTGATTTTAAATTCAAATTTATGCAAGGAGCTTTCCTAAATATTTCATTTATGAAAGTCACATATTACCTTAGATGTTGGTTTTAATTTCAAATAAAAACAGAAATTTTAGGGATCTATCAACAGCATCACAGCTGAAAATTTATGTGCGTAATTGCCCAAAGTAACAGGTTTAAATGAATAAATATGAAGGGATATTTGTCAAAATGCTCGATATCTGTACTTTATACTTAGCCGAACTGAACATTTTTGTTTGAATGAATTGAACACATTTCAAAAAATAAAATCTCAAAAATAATTTGTTTTTTTTTTCAATGATGACTTTTGGTTAGGCCCGGATTTGTTCCCCTTTTGTCCACTCCCAAAATCCCGGATGGGGAAAGAGTGGACTTTGATGTAAGTTTTTGTTTTTAACTCAAATAATTATTTCTATCTCAATGATTGATGGAGAGACTGGCCAAGAATACGCTTTGTTTTGTTAGGACATCCACCGTAAACGTATGGAAAAGGACCTGACGGAGCTCCAGACGCTGATTGAGGATCACTTTGAGAAGCGCAAAAAGGAGGAAGAGGAGCTTCACAGCCTCACCGACCGCATCGTGAGTTTGCCCGTCGCCTTTTGATGACATCATCAACCAGCGACACGCTCCCGTCTCCTTTCTGACTTTTCAGGAGAAGCGCCGGTCCGAGAGAGCCGAGCAGATGAAGATAAGAGCTGCCAGGGAAAAAGAACGACATAACAAAATGGCCGTAAGTGTAGATGTCGTCATAGGCATGGATTTACACTCTATATGGATGGAAACAACTGTGGCATTTTCGCTGTGTGAGCAAAAAATAGAATAGAAATGTTACGAAGAAATCTTTCCACACATACGGCTTTCTAGCAAGTATCATTTATCTCCGTACGACAAGTCCAGAGTTCCTTGCAAGGCCAAAATATCCCAGATAAGACAAAATAGTTCTAAAAAAATCTAACAAAAAAGAATTAGCTTGTTTTTATTTCCCTGTACAAAAAAATTGTTATATGGCGTACACAATTCAAAATGATCGAAAAAAGTATATGATACAGGTAAAACGTATAAGTTGACATTGCAGTGAACCAAAAAGGGGTGGAAATGATTTCAACTTATCACTTAAAACTGATATTTATTTGCCATCTTGTGGACGTTATTGGAAAGCAAAAAATGTGGTGTTAATATCTAAACGTGAAAGGATCATTTCAGACAACAAATAATAATACCGTGCGTGTTTCTGTAGTGCAGTGGTTAGCAAATTCGCCTGACATGTGAAAGGTCCACCGTTCAAGACCGGATGCATGTATATAGGCCTGAAGAGGGATGGGTACCACCAGGCTGTACTTGCCCATGATCAGGGTAGGGTAGGGTTACTTTAACTGGATTACTTTCAATGACTTTTGGATTACTCCAATACCAAATATGCTAATAAAAGACAAAATAAAACTAAATATGAATAAAATGATGACTCACAACACGTGGTAAGCTTTCTCTCCTGGCTTTGATCTCCGGCAAAACTAACATAAAATGCGACTGAAACAAAATGAAAATAAATCCAAACAGCTTGCCAACATCATTTTTGCCGTTCCATGTATTCCGTAACTCCCCAAGCCTGCACAAAATTTAGTAATTTTATTCATATTTAGTTTCTTTTGTCTTTTATTAGCATATTTAGTATTGGAGTAATCCAAAAGTAATTAAAGGTAATCCAGTTAAAGTAACCCTACCCAACCCTGCCCATGATACACCACAGGAAACCCTATGACCTGTGTAGTTAAGGGATCCAAGTTTTTTCGAAATAACTTTATGAATTTAAAAACAATCCAACTGCTATGTTGCAATATTGTATGTATTAAAATGTCTTTTGTTTTGTTATCTGCAATATGATTGGTTGGCCGACTTGAGCACTTGTGCTAATGTGCGGCTTTCTATGGGAAGCTGATTTAAGCGAAAATCTCAATTAGGCCCAAAAAGTGAGCGTATGCACCTATGTTGTTAGTCTGGCAATAAATTCTCATCACATTTTTACCATTTTTGTTTAGCGGGCCAAGTGAAACCCTGATGGGCCACATGTGGCCCGCGGGCCATATTATTCCTCATGCTGAAATGAAACCTTTCAGTGCCTATTTACATGGCTTTACATAAACAGAACACTGGCTATAGTCTGCCTATTCCCTGCATGTAGACATAATCAATGCTCTACTCTTATGAAAATACAGTGGGACCTCGCTACTTCGCGGTTCGACCTTCGCGGGTTAAGAGCTTCGTGGGTCTAAAAAATAATAATAGTTAAAATAATAATAATAATAATAAAATGATATCAACAAAAAAAATAAAAAATGAATAATAATGAAAAATATTACATTAAAATTAGAAATTACATTATTTGACAAAATTTGAAAACAAAATATTCAATTAGAAGTAGTAATTGTATCATTTTACAAAATTTTAAAACACAAAGAAATGCACGTATACGCTAAGCGTCACAGCCATAAACGCAAGCTCATTGGCCAGCACTCGCTGAATACTCGACTCCCCATTGGCCCATTCACTGCAGTAGACCACGCTTGCCTCGTATACAGTACAGTACTGTACGCTTCTCGCCATAGCTCGCAGTTAGTTAGCCTAAAAGTTTTTTGAAGCCCTTCGTGATGCCTCCCAAACGCTCTCTATCCCTTGGTGCATCTAGTGAACCGAAGAAAAAGCGAAAATTGTTAACGTTTAACGAAAAAGTGAGTTTATTGGACAAGTTGAAAGCAGGAAATAGCTACGCGAGCGTAGCCCGATAATATGGCCTGAATGAATCCACGGTACAGTACATAAAGAAGGAAGAGAAGAACATCCGCAAAATTGCTGCAATATCTTTCACGAAAGATGCCAAAAGGGTTGTAAACACCCAGAATAAGACCATGGTGCGAATGGAAAATGTACTGCAAAGGTTTTTTGTTTTTTTTTGAAGGGGCTACTTTGCAGATTTTCACTTTTCACGGGTGGTTTTGGTCCCCATTAACCGGGTCTAAAAAATAATAATAATAAAATAAAATAATTAAAAAATTATAATAATATTTTTTTTTCTTTTTAGCATTTTTGAAGGGGCGTCGCTACTTCGCGGATTTTCACTTTTCGCGGGTGGTTTTGGTCCCTATTAACCGCGATAACCGAGGTCCCACTGTATGGCCAAGAACGTACTACAATAATGGCTAATTTATACAGTATGCGCATATGTGACTAGGTCCATATAGAAGTTTTATTACCTTGCTTTTAACTGTATATATTCTCAAATGTATTTTACAAAAAAATGAAAAGCACTTTTTGGCATTAATCAGTCCTAAAAAGTGACTGAACATGTTTTATCTTACTGACCATCTATTTCTTAAATTTTATTTTTTACAAAATAAATGCATGCAACATGTCTTTATTTTCAGCATGCTCATCAAGTACATTCGGATATAGTGGTTTTTACATTGTACAGATGCAAGTTGCATACAGTAGATAAGAACAGAAATAGTTTTTCTACGTAAACTCAGTTTATAAACAAGCGGGTCTCACATAGTGTACTTAAACTCTCAGGGTAACCAAAGGCACTCTTGGGAGTATGTGATATTTAAAAATTCATTTCAATACAAGTCCCTATATAAACAAGTTTTAAAAATATTTAGATTCACTCATATAAATAATTCAGAAAAGTCTAATTTCACAAAACGTGTTCACTGGACGTTCTATAGTCATGAAATAAGTTGTGTGTTATCTCTAAAACCCCCAAAATTGGAACTTATGAGTTTTTAAACGTTTTCAAATCCCTACAAAACTAGACCCAGTCATACGCTATATAATGGGTATCCATTATCAAGTGTGGCCCACACCATATACAGTACCACTACTTGGTAAAAAAAACATGTTATATACTTTGCACACTTGTACAGCTTTTTGTCTTTTTTTGTAATATTCAAATATTAAAATTAAACAGTAACATTTTTGTTATTACTAAGAAAACTATATAGGTATAACATGTGTGGGTGTTCTTGGTAGATTGTATCAATTACTATGTATTTTTGGGACCCTCAGAACAAAGAGGATAGATATGTGATAAGTTTATATTTTAATGAATGAATTTTGTACTTGCAAGGAGAACAGGAGGAGACTGTAAAAATATCTCATCTAATCTCATTAGCTGCACCGCTTATCCTCAGTAGGGTCGCGGGGGTGCTGGAGCCCAACCCAGCAATCATCGGGCAGTGGGCAGTGGGCAGGGGACACCCTGAACTGGTTGCCAGCCAATCGCAGGGCACACAGGGACAGACAACTCGCTCGCTCATTCACACCTAGGGACAATTTGGACTGGCCAATCCACCTGAAATGCATGTCTAGAATGTGGGAGGAAACCGGAGTGCCCGGAGGAAACCCACGCAAGCACGGGGAGAACATACAAACTCCGCACAGGAAGTCCGGTAGCTGGATTTGAACCCACACAGGAGGTTCCCAAGACTTTAGGTACTGTGCCGCACATGCGCTAACCGCTGCGCCGCCATGCTGCCCCCTGTAAAAATATAAAAACTCATAATGTCAAAAACAAAATATGTTCTAAAAACCCTCCCTGAGCCCTTTCTTTTCATTAAATCCCCTAGGTTACCCCAAGCAGATCTGCCCTAAATGGTGTGGGTATCAAATAACAACTACATTATTGGCTGGTTGAGATAATGATTAAAAACAGTTCATAATAGTAAAAAATACAAACAGTCAGGTATTATACTAATTTATGCAATCTCATTTTCAGGTGTCCAATAATGAAAAACAGAAAAACCCCATCAATATCTCTCCTCTATATAAACAACTGCTTAAAGAAATGTAAAATACTTCACCTAAAAAGAAAATCTCTATGTCAATTTCTCAGGAGGAGAAAGCAAGGAAGGAGGAAGAAGAGGCCAAGAAAAAAGCAGACGATGAAGCCAGGAAAAAGATGATTTTAAGCAACCTCAGCTTCACCGGCTATAAAGTACAAAATGTTCATGATCCCGGATTCTTCAGAAACTTTGTGGGTTATAATATCTCTGTTGTGTTACGGCAGACGCAAACGGGAACCAAGCGAGTGACGGAGCGAGAGAAGAAGAAAAAGATCCTCAGCGACCGCAGGAAAGAGTTAAACATTGAAAACCTGAGGGAAGACAAACTCAGGTACGAGAATGTATCGCTTTATTATTCCATCAAACAATCTAGAATAGAATAGAATAGAATAGAATAGAATAGAATAGAATAGAAAATACCTTTATTGTCATCGTTACAACATCGGTTGAATACATTGTGACAACGAAATTGGACGTGGCACTCCAGGTCCACATTTTACAGTGAGGATAAAGAAAACAAAGAGATAAAGGAACAAAGAAGATGTCTGTACTGTCCTTGATTGCATAGGCTTTGTTTTCTTCCGGAAGGGGGTGTATGAGGGGGTGAGGGACAGACAGAGATGGCCGGATCCAACTAGATGTTACTGTATAGACCAGGGGTGTCAAACTCATTTTAACTCGGGGGCCACACGATGGAACAAACATTCTGTCGGGGGCCGGACTAGTAGATTAAAGAGAAAGAAAAAGAGAGATAAAGAAATAAGAAAAAGAGGGAGGGAAAAGAAGAGAGAGGGCAGGGCAAAGATAGAGAGAGAGGGAGAGAGCGTGAGAAACAAAAGAGAAGTCGTGATAAAGGGGGAAAAGAAAGGGAGAGAAAGAAAGAAATCCAAAGAGAAATAGAAGGACAGAAAGAGAGAAAAGAGAAAAAGTGCGAAGGGTAGGAAGAGAGAAAGAGAAAAGAGAGAAAAGGAAAAAAGGAAGTAAGAGCAAAATAAGTTAAAAAGACACAGAGAGAGAAAGAGACAAAGAGCAACAAAGGAAGAGAAAAAGAGAGACACAGAGAGTGAAAGAGACAGAGACAGAGAGTGGGAGAAAAGGGTGAAGAAGAGAGAGAGAGAGAGAGAGAGAGAGAGAGAGAGAGAGAGAGAGAGAGAGAGAGAGAGAGAGAGAGAGAGAAAGAAATACAGGTACAGTGTCTTTGTTCGAGGCACCTGGCTTTGGCAACAAGTTGACATATTTCAACCTGCAGCTTGTTTTTCTCTTGCGCTTCTCTGAGTGTCGTCTCGCGGGCCGGATTCAATCCCTTAGCGGGCCTGATCCGGCCCGCTGGCCGCCTGTTTGACACCTGTGGTATAGTGTTTTTTTCCCAGTGTTTTTTCCCTAATTGCTCAGTCCACGTATTGAATGAATCTAAAGATCGTGTGTACGTTTTTGTATGTATGCAGGGAAAAGGCCAATGAATTGATGGATTGGATCCGGCAGCTGGAGGCCGAGAAGTTTGAACTTCAGTACAAATATACCAAGCAGAAATACGAGGTGAGGCAGGAATTTATTATATTATTTGGGTTGACTATGAAAATTCAAAACACTAGATCACATCATATTCCCAATTTGTGAGGTTGTCTAGATAAAAGTTTTCTGAATTATTTGGCAATGGGTGCAAGGAGGATTGTGTCTGATGAGGAAAAATTAGAATTACAAAGAAATCAATCGACATTTTGGTCATCATTTGATTGGCAGAGCAAAAAGCAATATATAAACTATAGCATAGAAAATTACAGTACATTAACTTCATAGATACCATTACTGCCTCACTCTGTATCTGCAGATGCCCAGCACAGTAATACGTTTCATACCAATTGTATCAATAATATTCGTAATATTAGGTGAAAAGTCAACAATTTAGAAAAAGAAAATCAAACCTCTGAGAAGTTAAATAAGAAAAGTGTTCAACACTGAATAAATATAACCATTTTATATATTTTTAGTCCTCTATTTTTATGATGACAGGCACTTACCTGCCTCTGCATACTGAACGTCACTGGCATTCAATAAAAAAAAAAGTATGTTTATCTTAATTATTTATGTATCATTTCATATGTAACTATTTTCCTTTAATGGTATACATATTCCGATCATCTATTTCTTTACTTGTCAATTTGTATTTTCAGTACTTTTCTTATATTGTAAAAGATGTACCGTACTTTCCGCACTATAAGGCGGACATAAAATCTATTTTTTTTTTTAAAAGCTGACTATGCGCCTTATAATCCGGTGCGCCTTATATATGGATCAATATTGAATTCCAAGGTCTAGCAACTAAGAGAAGCAGTATATGTTTTCAACTGTTAATTAATTATTTGATATTTCAAATATTTTTGTATATATATATATATATATATATATATATATATATATATATATATATATATATATATAAAATGGGCTCCAGCACCCCCGCAACTGAGGATAACAGGTGCAGATTAAAATCCCCAAAAAAAGAAAAGCATGTGTTTTTACTTTTTTACTTCGAAAGATGATTAATTGAAGTATTTTACTACATTTCCCCCTTCATTTTTCTAACAAGAATTTTTGCCAACTGCAATATTTTTGGTTAAAGCTATTTATTTATTTATTACAAATGGTTTAAACCCAAGCAGCAAGGTTTTTTATAAACCCTATCAAATAAAGTGGTGATATTATTTTTAATTCATTATGTCCAATCTTAGGGGTGGGCAGACTTTTTTGAGACACGGGCTGCAAAGAGTGAATAAATGTGGCGCTAAATATTGTTATTTTCATTTCATATTATCAATTGGGGCAGCACGGCGGCGCAGTGGTTAGCGCGTGTGCGGCACAGTTCTAAGGCCGTGGGAACCTCCTGCGTGGGTTCAAATCCAGCTTCCGGCCTAACTGTGCGGAGTTTGTATGTTCTCCCCGTGCTTGCGTGGGTTTCCTCCGGGCACTCTGGTTTCCTCCCACATTCCAAAAACATGCATTTCAGGTGAATTGGTCGGTCCAAATTGTCCCTAGGTGTGAATGAGCGAGCGAGTTGTCTGTCCCTGTGTGCCCTGCGATTGGCTGGCAACCAGTTCAGGGTGTCCCCTGTCCCCTGTCCCCTGCCTACTGCCCGATGATTGCTGGGATGGGCTCCAGCACCCCCGCGACCCTACTGAGGATAAGCGGTGCAGCTGATGAGATGAGATTATCAATTGGACTTGAAACCCAGTTTTAACACTGCATAATAAATGAAGTCCTGTTTTGAATCACTAATTGTGATAACAAGCATTGAAAAAAGAGAACTATCCTGATATATAAAATAATACATTTAATTTAAAAATGTATTAAAAAAAAACAAGACTTCTTTGAATTTTAGCCTTGAACGCAGTACCTATTGATGCTCCATGGAAAAAAAAACATTATTTATCAGGGACACACACAAAAGACTTAGCGCTTGTGCAGCACAGTTCATGTCATGGGAACCTGTCGTGGGTTCAAATCCAGCTCCAGACTTCCTGTGCGGAGTTTGTATGTTCTCCCCGTGCTTGCGTGGGTTTCCTCCGGGCACTCTGGTTTCCTCCCACATTCCAAAGACATGCATTTCAGGTGAATTGGTCGGTCCAAATTGTCCCTAGGTGTAAACGAGCGAGTGAGTTGTCTGTCCCCGTGTGCCCTGCGATTGGCTGGTTCAGGGTGTCCCCTGCCCACTGCCCGATGTTTGCTGGGATGGGCTCCAGCGCCCCCGCGACCCTACTGAGGATAAGCGGTGTAGCTAATGAGATGAGATGAAGTATTTAAACTCCTTACTGCATGTATTCATGTATAATGCACCCCCTAAATTTGGATTAAAAATCAGTGTGAAATTTTCACTTTTTTGAGCATTGTAAGTGACAAATGTTAAATACATGTGGCCATGATTAAAATCATCCAGTGATTATATAAACCATAAACTCTATACCAACATAAACTTCACAAAGTATTTATTTAATGTCCTTCTAAGTCCGATTCATCACCAGATAGACCAAAGAGTTGTTTCCATTGTTGTACTTTTTTTGCGTTTCATCATATCTTTCAGGACGACATTCTGTTTTCTCCATTCTCTGACCTTCATCTCTGGTACTGTGAATGTAAAATAGTGTGACAATGAGATAAAAAATTGAATGCAATATCATTGATGGTCTAATGCAGGGGTGTCAAACTCATTTTAACACAGGGGCCACACGATAGAACATTCTGTCGGGGGCCGGACTAGTAGATTAAAGAGAAAGAAAAAGAGATAAAGAAATAAGAGAAAGAGGGAGGGAAAAGGAGAGAGAACGGGACAAAAAAAGGAGAGAGAGGGAGAGAGCGTGAGAAACAAAAGACAAAAAGTTGTGAGAAAGGGGGAAAAGAAAGGGAGAGGAAGAAAGAAATCCAAAGAGAAATAGAAAGACAGAAGGAGAGAAAGGACAAAAGAAAGCGCGAAGGGCAGGAAGAGAGAAAGAGAAAAGAGAGAAAAGCAAAAAAGGAAGTTAGAGCAAAAGAGGTTAAAAGACACACAGAGAGAAAGAGACAAAGAGCAACAAAGGAAGAGAAAAAGAGAGACACAGAGAGTGAAAGAGACAGAGACAGAGTGGGAGAAAAGGGTTGGAAAAGAGAGAGAGAGAGAGAGAGAGAGAGAGAGAGAGAGAGACTTGACTAGAAATAAATACAAGTACAGTGTCTTTGTTTGAGGCACCTGGCTTTGGCAACATCAAGTTGACATATTTCAACCTGCAGCCTGTTCTTCTCTTGCGCTTCTCCTTAGCGGGCCTGATCTGGTCCGCGGGCCGCCTGTTTGACACCTGTGGTCTAGTGGTTAAGATCCGGCAACTTCACCGAGGCGACCTGGGTTAAATTCCCATTGCATCCGATGTTTACGAATGTGGTCAGCGATATTTTTGTCAATCATTGCACAAACCTCTCCATGTACTATAAAATCTTGTGTACAACACACACCCCAAGTTCTTTTTAGGTACAGTACATATTTCTTTATTGTTTTACCAATGTTGTTTAGCTGGCCTGGCGAGCAGCAATTTGTTGGGAGATTCACAAGTGGAAAAATAAATGTTGAGAATTAATGATTTAGCAAACGTTTTGCAAACACAAGCGAGAGATACCAAATGCTGTCAAGTTGGGCCTCACTCACTTTAACTCCATCCATCCATTATCTGCACCGCTTATCCTCAGTAGGGTCGCGGGGGCGCTGGAGCCCATCCCAGATATCTTCGGGCAGTGGGCAGGGGACACCCTGAACTGGTTGCCAGCCAATCGCAGGGCACACAGGGACAGACAACTCGCTCGCTCATTCGCACCTAGGGACAATTTGAACCGGCCAATTAGCCTGACATGCATGTTTTTGGAACGTGGGAGGAAACCGGAGTGCCCGGAGGAAACCCACGCAAGCACGAGGGAGAACATGCAAACTCCACACAGGAGGTTTGATCTCACGACCTCAGAACTGTGCCGCACACGCGCTAACCACTGCCCCGCCGTGCTGCTCACTTTAACTCAATTTAGTAATTTGTTGTCATTTAAATCTTGAAAAAAATTTCAATAATAAATACTACAGGCCCAATTTAATGTTAATCAACTAGCTATACCACAATAAGAGCAACGATTAAAAAAAATACACATCCAACTTTTCTGGTCTGTATCTAATACCTAACATGTACCTTCACACACACACAGGTGACTGTGCTGAGGAACCGCGTCTCCGACCATCAAAAAGTGTAAGTACAGATTAAACTACTTTCCTCACCATCAATATAGACACATAGAATAGAATAGAATAGAATAGAATATACCTTTATTGTCATTGTTACAAAATGGGTTAACATATTGTGACAACGAAATTGGGCATGACACTCCAGTTTTACACATTCACAGTGAGGTATGAGCCAAGAATATAAAGGAACAGAGAAGATAAGGTTATAAAACAAGGGGGATAAGCGACATTGCATTAAGAGATACAGTGGAACCTCAGTTCTCGACCATAATCCGTTCCAGAACCCTGTTCGAAAACCGATTTGTTTGATCACCGAAATCATTTTTCCCATTAAAAATAATGTAAATCGTTTTAATCCGTTCCAACACCCTGAATGTTTACCTTGAATGTTTAACGTAAACATAAAGCTAACCCAGGCTAATCGTACGTCCGCGTTATCGTAATCTTCCGTACGAAAGATTACGCTAAAATGAACGTGTAAAAAAAAAAAATCAGGTTGTTCACAAGTCATTTAGCACCCAGGTCTCCACAGCAAGTGGTGAGCGGTTCATTGGAAAGGGAGCTTCGTTCCAACACCCTGAATGTTGGGCTCCATTCCAACACCCTGAATGTTTACCTTGAATGTTCAACGTAAACATAAAGCTAACCAGGCTAATCGTACGTTCGCGTTATCGTAATCTTCCGTACAAAAGATTACGCTAACATGTAAAAATTAAAAAAAAGGATAAAGAAAAGAATTATGAATATAATTTCTTACCTTTGTGGTGGTCAGCAGAAGGCGCAGGTGGATGGTGGGGAGAGAATCAGAAACTCGCACACCTTCATATTTTGCTATTATTTCTTTCTTAAATGCAATAGTTGTACGCACTACTTTTCTTTTTTCACCTGTAGCAACTTTGCTGCTTGCACTGACTTTCTCCGGAGGCATAATTAGGGGCTAAAACACTTGGTACACCTATATTCAAAGCGAAAGCAAAACGAAGCACGTCCGCACGCGATAACAGTTGGTCACGAAAAGAGCGATCTACACCCGTACGCCGCTCAGCGTCGCACCCTAGCGTACGCACTCACGCATTACCGGCGTTCGAACTCTGATTTTTTGACCGAGCAGCAAAGCAAGAATTTCTCGAAATTTTTGGTCGGACTCCGATTTGTTCGAATTGAGAGGCGTTTGAAAACCGAGGTTACACTTTAATCTCATGTAAAAAAAAAAAAACGCAGAATGAGGCTCTTTAGAACGGGCTCTTAAGCAGTTGTGAGGATCGAATACCAGTCTGCTAAGTGGGCTCCGCCGAGGCTCATGTGGGACAAAACGCTGCTTTAAGTGTAACCAGCGTATGCATAGTTTGGGGCTAGCGCCACGGTCTCAAAGGGTTGACGGAGGGACAAGGGCCAACAGCTGGAGGGTCTTAGGTGCAACGCGATCATTCATTGACTCCAACGCCATTCAAATCATGTTGGACTTCCCTTTGGAGCACTCGAGGCCGCCTTCCCAGATCATGGAGTCATTGTTGGATATGAACAAGAGTTCTAAAAACGACAGCATGACAACAGCCAATGCATGCATTCTATCTATCTATCTACCTACCTTGGTCATATGAAATGAAATGAAATGATCTGCATTTATATCGCGCTTTTCAAGTCAAGACTTCCCAAAGCGCTTTACAGTGTGCTTCACATTTCCCAATAGCGGCCGTGCAACCATGTAAGGCGCTAACCTGCTTATTGGGGGTATTAGGGGTTCAGTGTCTTACCCAAGGACACTTCGACATGTAACACGGAGGGGCCGGGATTCGAACCGCGATCTCTTGATCCCAAGACGAGCGCTGCAACATAAAAACAGCTACTAGTCCCAAAATACAAAGACTTTTAACACAAGCTATGTCAAAATTGGCTGGATATTTTATTTATTTATTACAAATGTGTTCCTTAACATCCTAATTTTTGCACCAGTACACACAGCAGCTGGATATGCTGTTTTTGAACTGTCGGTTCCTCAAGAGGGGTGACGACAGCAAGACGAACACATACAATAACAAAGAAAATAAAAGGGAAAAAAATAGCAAAAGAACATACATGTCACCCGGGTCAGGGTGACACAACAACAGCAGGGCCTGATAGCTTTCACTGGTTTACCCCTGCCGCATCATACGGGTGCCCAGCCCATCACCTTCTAAACATCCCACTATCCTTTCACAACACCTCTCCACTCCTTCCTCCTCCTTCCATGCATTCACTCATAGAAAAAAAAAACACCAAATAGCAAACGCTTGAATTGTTACCGAGCTGGCTGTTTCTTCGGATTGGTCACATATTATGTGGCAAAACAACAACCCAAAAAATTTAAAAAAGCAACAGTTTAGTTTGCCTAAGTAGTCATTGTTTGCGTTGACTAATACCGGACTGTAAGTCGCAGTTTTTTTTTATAGTTTGGCTGGGGGTGCGATTTATACTTGACATTATCAATACATTAATACCTGCAGGGTTGGGTAGGGTTACTTTGACTTGATTACTTTCAATTACTTTTGGATTACTCCAATACCAAATATGCTAATAAAAGACAAAACAAACTAAATATGAATAAAATGACTAAATTTTGTGCAGGCTTGGGGAGTAACAGAACACATGGAATGGCAAAAATGATGTTGGCAAGCTGTTTGGATTTATTTTCATTTTTTTCTGTCGCATTTTATGTTAGTTTTGCCGGAGATCAAAGAGATCAAAGAGATCAAAGCCAGGAGAGAAAGCTTACCACGTGTACCATACCTGTCAACCTCCACGGCATGGAGCCGCGGAGGTTGACAGGTATGGTACATACATGGAGGCAGATTTAAGGTATTTAGTAACGGCTTCAATGTAGCATAATGTAGCGGAGTAAGAATACCCTTTCTTCTTCACAAATCTACTGAGTAAAAGTAAAAAGTATAGTGATTAAAAAAAAGTACAAAATGTCTTACTCAAGTAAATGTAATGGAGTACATTTAACTGGTTACTACCCACCTCTGCTAGACAGTTTGTATGAGAAGCTGATTTATTCCTGACCATTTATTCTATTTCTTTTTTTTCCAGTTCAAAGGTCAACAGGGGAAAGCGGGGCCTGAGAAAGTAACAAGACAGACCCCTGGTTTTTCTCATTACAAGTTGCCCGACATCTAAAATAAAAATAAATCATCATCATGATTGCATGAAAGATAAAGTGCAAGAATGAATAAAAGTGTCAAAATGACTTTTTGTGTCTGTGTGTTTTGTTAAGTGCGGGAACAAAAACGTTTGAATGGCATCATGGAAATAATTGCAACTAATATCATTTCTGTTATGTAATATGTATTACAGGCGCTGTTCCCTCTAAGCTGCGCGCGTGCGCGATTGCGCACTGCTAGCACATTCTCAGCGCACAAGAAAATCTAGCCAGCGCACAAAAATGAGGGCTCAAGATTACTAATTAAGAAGCGACTTAAGTCAACGTTACAGTGCATGAAGGTAAAAATACACGGGTTCCCCTGACGTTGTGTCCTAAATGCGGAATTTTGAAGTCGAGTCGAAGTAGAACGAAGTTGAGTAAAGTTAGTAGAGAACCGGCTTCTTCGGCTCGGCTCACTAAAAGGAAACGACTCTTTCGGGTCCTAAACGGCTCTTCAGGTTGTTTTTGTTTCTTTCATCCCTATATGACCAAATATCATGTAAAATTATGCACAACATGACTTAAAGGAAGGGGGGAATAGAACAAAAAAGAAAAAAAATACCAAAATGAAAAAGTAGTGAAAAGCTGAGAAAAAAAGAAGGAAATTTTTTGAAAAAAAGCCAGAAAAAAAGAAAAGAAAGAAATGTAGGAAACAAGTAAATAGAGAACAAAAATAAAAAATTAACAAAAAAAGTTGAAAAAAAACAAAAACTTTGTGTTGCATTCAAATAATTTCCAGTGAATCTTGTTGTCAACATTGTACTTCCACTAAAAAATGTGATTAAGTACAGTTCTGTATCTTACAACCGACTAAATAAGCCTCCAAAAATGTTAATATTATGCGACAAAATATATCAGGAAATAAAAAGAAATGGATATCTTGTGAAAGAATTGTAAGAACAAACAACGTTTGTAGGCCGTACAACCTTTGCAATAGTACATGAGTCAATTCATTCAAATATGAAAAAATGTTTTGCATTGCCAGAAACTCAGCAAAATATAACGTGATGTCAAGTTTTGGACATGTTTGATAATGATTTAGTTGCCACACTTGGGATTGCTGTTGCTCACTGTTGTTTCAAGCGTTGCTCACCGACTTTGTGTGAACGCTCAGACCCGTAAGGAAAATTACAGGGAACATTGATTACAGGACTTAAAGGTTGTGTTCAAAATATTCTATTCTATATCATTGTGTGAGCCAACACTCATTTAATGACGACATGCCGTTACCAATGAACTGAGTTGTTTCCTGTATTATTATTAGTTTTTAATACACATCGGCATCCTCAGAGTCCGGTGCGACTCCTGCCAAGCACGGCTTCAAATCAAATATAACAGCATTAAGTCAATAAGCTCTTTATAGGCTGCTGCCATGCAGACTTTTGAGAGGCGCTCAAGCGTGTTTAAAAAAAAAAAAAAGGCTCGTGAATTGGAAACATCATCTGTGAGGCCGCTGGTGGCTCAAAGGTAAGCCAAGGTCAAAAATAAGTCTATCCGGCAGTTGTGTGGAACTGAGAAGGCAAGTTTTGCTTTGTTTTTGACTTGACAGCCAAAGAAAGGGTAATTATTTGTGTTTGCCTCCTCAATCAATGTTCCCTGTAATTTTCCTTACGGGTCTAAGCGTTCACACAAAGTCGGGGAGCAACGCTTGAAACAACAGTGAGCAACAGCAATCCCAAGTGTGGCAACTAAGTCATTATCAAACATGTCCAAAACTCAAGTTAAATTTTGCCGAGTTTCTGGCAATGAAAACAAATTTCACTAATTTATTATTGCAAAGGTTGTACGGCATACAAATGCTATTTAATAATAATAATAATAATTTCCTTTGTATTGTCATTCTTTGTAACAATGTACACAGAACGAAATGTCGATACACCTGACCCGTTGTAGTGAGTCGATGCAGCCGCAGCCAACAGAGGGCGCCGCCATTATACCAATTAGGTATGTCTCGGCCGAGGCGCGAACCAGCGACCTCCCAGTCTCAAAGCGGGCACACTACCATTTGTATTTATAACAATTCTTTCACAAGATTTCCATTTCTTTTTTTTTCCTGATATATTTTGTCGCATAATATTAACATTTTTGGGGGCTTATTTAGTCGGTTGCACGATACACAACTTTACTTAATCACATTTTTTTAGTGGAAGTACAATGTTGGCAACAAGATTCACTTGATATGATTGGAAATTATTTGAATGCAACACAAACTTTTTCTTCTTTTTTCCGTGTTTTTTTCTACTATTTTTTAAATTCCTTTAAAAGAAAAATCTTATTGTGTTTATTTTTTCCGAGCTGTTACTTTTTTTTTGTTCTCTATTTCCTTATTTTCCTACATTTCTTTCTTTTCTTTTTTTCTGGCTTTTTTCTAAATTTTTCCTTCTTTTTCTCTTCCTTTTGTTTCTTTTTTCTCAGCTTTTCACAATTTTTTCATTTTGGTATATTTTTCTTTTTTGTTCTATTCCCCCTTCCTTTAAGTCATTTTGTGCATTATTTTACATATTTGGTCATGTTGGGATTAAAGAAGCAAAAACAACCTGAAGAGCCGGTCCCTTTTAGTGAGCCGAGCCGAAGAAGCCGGTTCTCGACAAACTCTACTAACTTTACTCAACTTCATTCTACTTCGACTCGACTTCAAAATACCGAATTTAGGACAACGTCCGGGGAACCCTTGTATTTTTACCTTCATGCACTGTAACTTTGACTTAAGTCACTTCTTAATGAGTAATTTTGAGCCCTCATTTTTGTGCGCTGGCTCGTGAAATTTTTAAATCCGGCCAGGCAAACGAAAATGGTAAAGATATAATCATAATATGAATTGTCATTACCATTATTTGCATTTATCCGCCGTTTTTTCGTGCCGGAATTATTGCCGTTGTTATCATTTTCTGCATTACGTTTCGACTTATTATCGACACGGAAGAAATGACCAATTTGTGTTGATTTTCACCTAATACTAACTGTTTTTTCGAAGGCATACTTCTCTTTCACTCGACAACAAGCACCACAACAATGACGTCATCTCGGAGCAACGAGACCTCGGTTGCCGAGATCGGCGTGCAGACGAAAACTCGAACCGCGAGACCAAAACAACAATGGCGGATCTGTTTAATCTTTATTAAAAAAGTATTGGTTAATAATGACAATTTTGTGTCAAAAAAGTTACGTCCCAGGGACGCACGTTGATTCGACACTATGCGTCCCCAGCAAAAATGATGCGTCTAGGACGCAGGGCAAACGAGAACACTGCCATAATGTTCCTTTAAATCACAGGTGTCAAAGAGGCGGCCCGCGGGCCAAATTAGGCCCGGTAAGGGATTGAATCCGGCCCGCGGTACAACACTCAGAGAAGCGCAAGAGAAAAACAAGCTGCAGGTTGAAATAGGTCAACTTGATGTTGCCAAAGCCAGGTGCCTCGAACAGAGACACTGTACTTGTATTTATTTCTCTCTCTCTCTCTCTCTCTGTGTCTCTTTCTCTCTCTCTTTCCTTTCCACCCCTTTTCTCCCACTCTGTCTCTTTCACTCTCTGTGTTTGTCTTTTTCTCTTCATTTGTTTCTCTTTGTCTCTTTCCCTCTCTGTGTCTTTTAATCTCTTTTGCTCTCACTTCTTTTTTTCCTTTTCTCTCTTTTCTCTTTCTCTCTTCATACCCTTCGCACTTTCTTTTCTCTTTTCTCTCCTTCTGTCTTTCTATTTCTCTTTGGATTTCTTTCTTCCTCTCCCTTTCTTTTCCCCCTCTCTCCTGACTTTTTATCTTTTGTTTCTCACGCTCTCTCCCTCTCTCTCTTTTTCTTTCTCTGTCCCGCCCTCTCTCATTTTCTCTCTCTCTTTCTTTTATTTCTTTATTTCTCTTTTTCTTTCTCTTTAATCTACTAGTCCGGCCCCCGACAGAATGTTTGTTCTATCGTGTGGCCCCCGAGTTAAAATGAGTTTGACACCCCTGCTTTAAATTAAGGTTTAAGGCATTATCATTTTATTGAGTATTTTTGAACAGTAGTACGAATAATACCCCAAAAAACAGACTCGGTTTGGCTTTTTTTGCCCTTCAAACTTTATTGACACCTTCTTTTAAAGCAAAAACACTTATACAAAGATCACAAAATGAAATGTAAGGTTTTCACCCATGAAGTCCTAGTCGATGACATGGAGCGACTTATGAGCCGCTGTGGTGACCTCATTGACAAAAGACGACTTGCTCATCCCTTGCTGCGGGACACAAACGAAAAAAGTGCAAAATCAGTACAATTTCTTCAGAAGGCTTCATCTGGAACTGGCGCTGCCGCATTTTTGGAAACCTAATCCTGCAAGATGTTTTGCACAAATACCAGTGAGAGGCGTGGAAGAACAGAGGAAAACTCACTTTCTTAAGGAGGTTCTGGACCTCCTTGTCAGACCACAGGTGGTAGAGGAATGCTGATGCCGACTTACTGGATTTGGGGAAATATCTACAAATACAAAAAAAAACCATCTTAACCTAATTCAAATGACTTTTTCTGAAGTGGGGGACACACATTTACTGCATTTGAATACCGTAAATTCTGGACTATAGAGCGCACCTGATTATAAGCCGCACCCACTACATATCGGGAGGAAAACCGATTTTGTACATACACAAGCCGCACCTGTATATTAGCCGCATGCGCCCACATTGAATGAACGCTATACAAAAACGAAATTGACCCTTACCTGATACAGTCCAATGAACAGAGCCGGCAAAATGAACAGAAAATGTCACATGATTCCGATATTTTTAGGCCAGTAGAGAAAGCCTTGCAGGCCCTTATGGAAAAACAAAATTGTGTTTTGCAGCGGGGTGCTGGCACATAAAAGCAAAACAAGCAAAAAAAGGCTGGGTTCAACCCTGCGGCTTATTCAGTGACGTGGCCAATTTATGTAATTTTTCTAACGGCCGCTAGCGGCGCTCGAGTGTTGCTACCATTAACTGCCCTGTCAAAGCTATATTATTATTATTAAAGCTTTGAAAACTCTCTCGGTGTACCGTCTTTCTTTGTCAATATGTGTAACCATGTATAATATGTATTTGCAACTGTATATTTTTGTAATGTATTTATTTGTATTTATTTTAGACACTTATTCTGATATGTTTTGCAACGAAAAATGAGGGGCGGAACGAACGCGGGGTGCCGAGTTTAAGTGGGGACCGCTAAAGGTGAGGGACATACAAGGAAAGAAGAGGGGGTAAAAAGTTGGTTGAAAAAAAAGGAGTTGCGTGAGTAAAGGTGTTCATCTGATATATTTTTCCCACCCTTACCTTTGGAAATATACACTTTTTTCCTTGGATTACTTTCAACGGGACCCGGACTCTGCAGGTCTGCATCAAACCTTAAGTACCGGTATCATTTTCCGCTCATTTTGCCGGCTGTGCTTTTTGGACTGTGGACTTTAATGAAGGACAGCAAGGCTTTGATGCTAAGTCCTTAGCTTGGCCTTGTTTTTGGACTGTGTACTGGCTGTGGCTTTGATGCTAGGTCCTTAGCTTGGCCTTTGCTAGGTCCTTAGCTTGGCCTTTTGCCATGATCTTTGATTTTTGCAATCTGGAGATGGAATAGGAGCTTGCTCTGTCCGCTCCACGCATCGGCCCGGTATTGCAGTATCTCCGGGAACGGTGCATTCGCAATGATCGCAGCAAGGCTTTAGGGCTAGGACCTTAGCTTGGCCTTTTGGCTAAGAGTAAGTGTCCCGGCTCCTAGGCTTTGTAGCGTATTATGAACTGACCGATAACGGATAATGGATAATGAATAACGAAGATAGAACAATAACCCTTAAAAACCCCAAAAACCCCCACATTTAGTTTCAATCGCGGGACTTGAAGTCGGGTTTGGGTTAATTCTGTGTTTGTGTTACATGTTCAAATGTGGGCGCATGCGGCTTATATACAAGTGCGGCTTGTGTATGTACAAAATCGGTTTTCCTCTTAAAATGTGGTGGGTGCGGCTTATAATCAGGTGCGCTCTATAGTCCGGAATTTACGGTAGTTTGCCCACCCATGTCCTACATGCTAGCAAATTCACCGAAGGAATTTCCTTTGTTTTGGGATATTTCTTCTCTACAGAATCATTGGGTTGTAATATTCTAAGATGTTACGAATTTGTTTTTCGTTTTTTACTTGCCTGTTCTGGCTAAGCTCCTTAAGCGAGTTGATCAAGCTTCCGTTGAGCAGGCGCTTGCCACTCTCAGGCTCCTTTGCCACCAGGAAGTCGGCTGTCTGGCATGCCATGGCCAGTGTGTCGTCCGATTCGTTGCCTCCCTTGGTGCCCGCCTCCAATAGCCCCAATAGATCTGGCAACACCTTCCGAGCTGCAACAACAATCATGACGTGATCGCGTAAAAATCTTTGTTAAACCTCGTTATAATTCTATATTTGAAACAGACGATGCATATTTCTATGACGACTGTTACCCAAGATGCCCTGCAGGTTGGGGTTCTTGCTGAAGTTGCGCATTAAAGCCAGAGCATTTCGTTGCAGGGTGACTTTGTCAGACTTTAAAAGCGGCGCGATGACCTGGAGGCCGTCCAGCTTCTGGACCACCGTCTGGCTCATTACATTAGAAACCTAAACATATTCAGATTCAGATTCAGATATACTTTATTGTCATTCTTGTACACGTGTATACAGAACGAAATGTCGATACATCTGACCCGCACAGTTTCCTTGAATGTACAGATATAAATAAAATGTTGTATTGAGTTGGAGTATTGAAGTACTGATAATATACTAAATAATTATAGCTATGTATAGTATTATACAGTAGTGCAAAGAGTGCAAGAGGAGCAGCTAACCAGATGTGCAAAATGGGCAGGAAAATCTTTAACTACTGTACAGTACTTTGAAATCACAGTCATTAAAGCATATCATCCCAAAACAGGTTCATTTCCATTAACCCAAGATATTAGTTTTTAATAATAACAATAATAATAATTTCCTTTGTATTGTCATTCTTTGTAACAATGTACACAGAACGAAATGTCGATGCACCTGACCCGTTGTAGCGAGTCGATGCAGCCGCAGCCAACAGAGGGCGCCGCCATTATACCAATTAGGTATGTCTCGGCCGAGGCGCGAACCAGCGACCTCCCAGTCTCAAAGCGGGCACACTACCATCTAGGCTACTGAGCTTTGAATGCAGTTTTAACTCTCACACTCACTATAAACCAATTCAAGCAGTTTAAAATTTGCTTTAAAATGTCACTGTGAAATATTTGACCACTAAATGATGACTATTAAAAAAACTCACTTATAAATGCTTCATAATGACAAAATCAGTATCTACTGGGAATGTTTGTTAACACTTTTTACAGACCAAAACTAATCTCAAAACCTTGAGTATTTAATGATATAGGTACCATATACCACCACCATTACTGTAAAAAAATTACTTTCCCTCTGCGGGCAAATTCCTTATATTGTCATGTCCTGCACGGTTGTCATGGCGCCCAGCTGGCCCCGCCCCTTGACACCGGCTGAGACGCATTGGACTGATTGCTCTTGGAGTACTTAAGCGCGCTCCTTTGTACTGTGCGTGGCTGGAACGTTTGTTAAACCTGGTTAAACTCTGTGAGACTTCTGTTAAAACCTGTTAAAACCTGTTAAATGCCTAGTTCTGTGAATCTGCCCGTATTTGATCCTGTTTTGTTTTTGGTCTGATCCGTTTGTTTGTCTTTGACAACTTTTCTTTTGTTTGAATTTCTAATCCACTCCGCCACCATTGATCCCCGGATCGAGTGTGCGCACCCTCCTCATCCTTCCCCCAATAAATTGTGAGTACGTCTACGCGAATGGGTCCTTTGTTCCTGTTTCCTGCTCCGTTTTGTGACATATATTCTCAAAGAGACACCTTAAAATCACAATTATAGATCAAACAGAACGTTTATTGGATGACAAACGACCTATTCCCGAATCTGGTGTTCCTAACTGTTAAATGTCCACTACAAAATTGCCAATACCTGTACTTAAAATACAGATACCTTAAAAATGTTTTCTATTGACACCCGTGCCGACTGTTTGTATCCATACTTGCCTGCACATATTATTAATTTAACTAAAGCGATTATTTAAAAAAAAAAAAAACTACATAGGTTAAAATGGTTCTTCTCTTTTTGGACATACTATTACATTATTTAAGGAGATCATGTGGAACCCCTGCTACTAAAAATATATCAGCAAGTTTCCTGGTTTTAGAAACGTGCTAATCGACTTGATAGCATAAATAATCCACCACGATGTCACCATCGATGTCTTTGACTGCTAGATAGCCTGATAGAAATAACGCAACACGTACAGGTCAAGGAGTTGGAACTGGAGCTGGAGACCGAGCAGTCAAAATGGAGAAGTGGTTAGGAGTCAAGCCAAAACCTCAGCCCCAGAAGAAATATTCAAAAGAAGCTAACAAAAATACATTGAGCCGTTGGAAATGAACGGCCGCCGAAACCAAATGTTCTTTAAAGACCTTAAATCCGGATTGTTCTGGGACTCACAATGCCCTCCTGTGCTGTGAGGTTCTGCAGAGCCCCGCAACAGGCCTCCTGGGTTTCATCCCGATGACTCGAGTCCAGCATGGACAAGTAGTTTTGCAGAGTTTTGGAATGGATTAGCCAGCCTGCCCCAGTCGGGTTGGGGTCCTCCGCCACCGGGAAGTCAAAGCATCGCTGAGCGCAGAAGAAGATCATTCAGATTCAGATATACCGTAATTTCTGGACTATAAGCCGCTACTTTTTTCCCAAATGTTCAGCCCTGCGGCTTATTCAGTGAAGCGGCCAATTTATGTAATTTGTCTAAAGGCCGCCAGCGGCGCTGGAGTATAAAAGGTAAGATTAAGACCAGTAGAATATGTGCGCCAAGAAAGACTGCAACCCGAGTTTATGCATACATTGTCTGTTAAGATAAGGTACGTTCCGATAATGAGGAAGACGCCTTTGATGGCGACAGTTATGAGGAGGAAGTTGAAAACGATCTACCGTGAATTTCACAATTACGGGATGTTTTTTTTTTGACAGGCACGTTTGATACATTGCGAGCGTGATCCTATTAGCGTGTTGATACCTTTCAAAGGCACGGTTTGCGATGAAAGTTATATTATTATTATTAAAGCTTTGAAAACTCTCTCAGTGTACCGTCTTTTTCGTAAATATGTGTAACCATGTATAATATGTATTTGCAACTGTATATTTTTGTAATGTATTTATTTTAGAGATTTATTCTGTTATGTGTTCTACGGGCGAATCAAAAAAAAGGGGCGGAGCACACGTGGGCTGATGGGAAGTGGGGTAAAGCTGAGTTACCGGTAGATCTGTCTGTTGTCGCAGCGGACAATAGTGGATATATATTTTTCCCACCCTTAACTTTGGAAATATACATTTTGTTTCCTTGGATTACTTTCAACGGGACCCGGACTTTACAAGTCTGCATCATACGTTAATTACGGGTATCATTTTCCATTCATGATGCCAACTGTGGTTCTAGAATTGTGTACTATTGACTTTTGGATTGTGTTGGTAGGAGGCTAGGACCTTGACTCAGCCTCTTGGCTGGGAGTGTCACGGCCTATTGGCTTTAAGGTGTATTATGAATTGACGGATAATGGATAATAGATAAAGAATATAGAACAATAAATCTCGAAATCACAACCGTGGAATTTACAGCCTGGTCTGGGTTAATCTTGTAATCGTGTCAGAGGTTTCAATGCGGGCGCACGCGGCTTATTCACAGCTTGTGTAAGTACAAAAGTGGAATTCACCTATTAAGTGGTGGGTGCGGCTTATAATCAGGTGCGCTCTATAGTCCGGATTTTACGGTACTTTATTGTCATTCTTGTACACGTGTATACAGAACGAAATGTCGATACATCTGACCCGCACAGTTTCCTTGAATGTACAGATACAAATAAAATGTTGTATTGAGTTGGAGTATTAAAGTACTAATAATATACTAATAATTATAGATATGTATAGTATTATACAGTAGTGCAAAGAGTGCAAGAGGAGCAGCTAGCCAGATGTGCAAAATGGGCAGTCAGGTAAATCCAATTGATTCCATGGAATAGGCGTGGAAAAAGTTCAATTACCCTGCTATCACTGGCTTTGCTGGGCGGACTGAAGCATCCGATGGGACCGGCGTCACCCTGGCTGTCCGCAGGGCCGGCGGGCTTGGCTAGTGCCGTAATGCGGTTGAACAACGCCGGGGCCTCGGACTGCAGCTCGAAAGTCAGATTGTGCAGGATGCAGGCGCAGTTCTCTGCGCACTTTAACAGGAGGAATAAATATGATTATAAATAAACAAATCATTTGAAACTTTACTGAGACTTATCACCACCTTATCGTCTGTCCTGCCAGCATCCACGCAGTCCTGAAGGTAAGCAACCAAGGAGTCCACCAAACCTCGACATTTCCTCATCGTCTGCCTGTTGTTTTGTTTTGCACTGCTAAGGTTTCTGTTACAATCCCCCCCAAAAAAATCACACAAATTGAGAGAATGGTTTGCAAATGACTCCTCACAAACCTTTGGGAAAATGTTGCCCTATAAGCAGGGTTGGGTAGGGTTACTTTAACTTGATTACTTTTGGATTACTCCAATACCAAATATGCTAATAAAAGACGAAAAAAACTAAATATGAATAAAATGACTCAATTTTGTGTAGGCTTGGGGAGTAACGGAGTACATGGAACGGCAAAAATGATGTTGGCAAGCTCTTTGGATTTATTTTCATTTTGCTTCTGTCCCATTTTATGTTAGTTTTGCCGGGGATCAAAAAGATCAAAGCCAGGAGAGAAAGCTTACCACGTGTTGTAAACTGTATTTACACGTGTGCATTACTACATGAGGTTTTACATTATAGTACAGTGGAACCTCAGTTCTCGACCATAATCCGTTCCAGAACCCTGTTCGAAAACCGATTTGGTCGATCACGGAAAATCGTTTTTCCCATTAAAAGTAATGTTAAATCGTTTTAATCCGTTCCAACACCCTAAATGTTTGCCAAGAACGTAAACATGAAGCTAACCCAGGCTAATCGTACGTTCGCGTTAGCGTAATCTTCCGTACGAAACATGAACGTGTAAAAATATTGCTATTATTTCTTTCTTAAATGCAATAGTTGTACGCACTACTCTTCTTTTTTCACCTGTAGCAACTTTTCTGCTTGCACCGACCTTCTTCGGAGGCATAATTAGGGGTTAAAACACTCCGTTCACCGATATTAATAACGAAAGCAAAAAGGAGTGCGCGCTCACGTGACAACAGTTCTTCACGAGGGGTGGGGGCAATCTACACCCGTACGCCACTCAGCATCGCCCCTAGCGTACCGGCGTTCGAGCTCCGATTTTTTGAACGAAAAGCGAGAATTTCTCGAATTTTTGGGTCGAGAACCGATTTGTTCGAACTGAGAGGCGTTCGAAAACTGAGGTTCCACTGTACTGTATTTGTGTAATGAAGGATCAATTAAAAAATATCACTTTTAATGCAATGGGAATCGAACTCGGGTTTTTGCAAAGGCCTTGAGTCCTATCTACTGCTGCCAGACCCAGAACAAACAAAGGGCTGTTGTTTTGTAGGGTTTTTCCACTAGCGTTTCGTTTTTGGAAAAGCCAGTCATCTTGATTCCTAAATGATTTTGAGCCATTTTGTGAAAACTACACCATTGCTCTCTACTTACCCGCCTTGAACATATTCTGTTAATTGATAGTGTGATCGTAATAAAAACCTCAAATGAACTGCTCAACCTTAGTTTGTGTTACACATCCTCTCCCACATGCCGGATGTAAAACAAACCGCAGAGGGCGAAAATTCATCTTCCTTTGAGAAACATTTCAAGAAGAAGAATTATTTGGAGACTTTCACATCAAGCGGCAGAGTTGGGTTGCTCGACGTTGCTAACGGCAAGGGTTTTCAACAATTACCATGAGCCACTTAACGCTTTATGTCCGTTTCTCGGCTTTGCTTCTTGGGGTAACTTTGAGTTCATGACACTGGGTTGGCTAGCTAGCAGTCATGGTAATGAGAAATTGCTTTGCCATGTCCCGAGTATTAAAAAGGGCGTACTATTAAATTACTTAGTCAAACGACATTACATAACAACACAGTCCAAAAAAATCATTGGCCTCTGTCTGCCTAGTCTGGAGGACATTGCAGGCTTGTGATAATGCAACAATATAAATGCCATGTCCAGCATGGTCACCGTGGCGACCGGCTGGCCCCGCCCCCTGGGCACCGGCTGTAGCAGATCGTCTTATTTGCGTGTGTGCTTCTTAAAGGCGGGTTTTGGGGATTGACGGTTGCTGGTTCATTGCGTTTTCTGTTCTGCAATAATCTGTTCTGTCTGACTTGTGGAAACCTGTGTTTGCCCGTTCTGAGTAAAAGCCTGGGTTGTGAGTATTCCTAGTCTGAGTTCCTGTTTGCCTGTAAGCCTGTTTTTGTTTTGTTTTGTCCCTGAGTGTTGGACAACTTTTATTTTGCTAAATAAAAATAACTGGTCGTTACGGGATTGAGTTCATCCTTCCTGCCTCCTGCCTCCGATCTGGTCCGGTCCCGTGACAATAAAGGACTCCTCTCATCAGGGCCACCACCTCTTTAACCTGTTGCCCTCTAGCAGACTGTAAAAGTCTTTTAAAACAAGGACTAACAAGTTCAGGGACTGTTTCTTCCTCATGTCCCCCCAAACACGCGTCTTAGACTGAAAACATATGTATCTGGCCAGATGTATTAAAAAATTGATTTGCTTCTTGATGCAATTTCACTACTTTTCATTGTGCTATTGTAATGATGCACCATTTTTTTTTGCATTATTATTAAGAAAGGAAATTGCACTTGCAACTTATTTTTGCCCAGCTCACTATTCGTTGTTGTAGTTTATCTTGTTTATCCTAGAGTGCCATTTTACTATGTTGTTATTAACGACAATTAGGGCTGCTCTATTCTATTCTATTCTATTCTATTCTATAAGGCTGCCCTCCAAGGGTAAGATATTACCCCAAACGTAAGTCTGAGCCCAGCGTGAATTTCAGCCCAGGTTAGGCCTTAAATGTCAATCATTACGTTCGGGTTCGACCTGGTTTCTCTTTGGCTGCATTTTAAAAAAAAAAATCACCCATTATTGTTCGTCTTCGTCTCTCTGCCTATCTTGCTCTGTAAGTGCCGCGTTCGATTTTTAAGGACGAACTGCTGCTGTTGTTAATGGCACAGTTTTCAACCTGTTGAAATGGCGGACGGCCTTAAAATGTTTCCATCAACTCTTGTAAAAAATCTGTCAATGATGGAATATTGTCAGTTAATGTAACTTCTGCAAATATATGAAAATGACGGATGTAAATGTTGGAAGGTCATGTTAAACTTACACTTTGCTACAAAGGACGGGCTTTAATTTGTCATAACAAATCCTCCCGAGTCCTCACACATAAAATATGATATTTCAAGTTTGCTCCGGGTTCAATCCGCGAATCAAGTCAATTGGTCGTGCTCGGGTTAATTCAGGCTTTAATACCCGTGGGCCTGGGTCAGGTCAGGCTGGATTTTTTTTTTAGGCTTTGTCCTACTTCTCTCAAAATGTAAATCCACAAATAGACAAACCGACATTTGTAACGAAGCATTTCCTCTGGTAAATTGTTTTACCTCAGGCATCCGGTGGCGTGGTAAAATGATTCATTATCCGGGCCGCCGGGTGTGCCTCGCTCTGGGCTTGTGGTGTAAGGCAGAATGACGCGTTCCATCAAGACGGGCAGGGTGCTTCTCAGCAGGTCCGTTTTCAGACTGTTAGCCGACGACAAATTCCACAAGAGACCTAGAGGAGGCGCCATCCAAAATTGATGAGTCTTGACGCAAGGCGGTCTAATTAAGGGCTGTGATCAATGTTCCCTGTAATTTTCCACGGGTCTGAGCGTTCACACAAAGTCGGTGAGCAACGCTTGAAACAACAGTGAGCAACAGCGATCCCAAGTGTGGCAACTAATCCATTATCAAACATATTCAAAACTTGACATCACGTTACATTTTGCTGAGTTTCCGGCAATGCAATATTATTTTTCTCTTTTGAATAAATTGACTCATGTACGATTGCAAAGGTTGTACGGCCTACAAACGTTGTTTGTTCTTACAATTCTTTCACAAGATATCCATTTCTTTTTATTTCCTGACATATTTTGTCACATATTAACATTTTTGGGGGCTTATTGAGTCGGTTGTAAGATACAGAACTGTACTTAATCACATTTTTTAGTGGAAGTACAATGTTGGCAACAAGATTCACTTGATATAATTGGAAATTATTTGAATGCAACACAAACTTTTTCTTCTTTTTTTGGTGGTTTTTTTCTACTTTTTTTTGTATTCCTTTAAAAAAAATCTCATTGTGTTTACTTTTTCCGAGCTGTTACTTTTTTCTTTTTGTTCTCTATTTACTTTTTTTCCTACATTTCTTTCTTTTCTTTTTTTCTGGCTTTTTTCTGGCTTTTTTCTCTTCCTTTTATTTCTTTTTTTCTCAGCTTTTCACTACTTTTTCATTTTGGTATTTTTTTCTTTTTTGTTCCATTCCCCCCCTCTTTTAAGTCATTTTGTGCATAATTTTACATGACATTTGGTCATGTTGGGATTAAAGAAGCAAAAACAACCTGAAGACCCGTTTAGGACCCGAAAGAGCCGTTTCCTTTATGTGAGCCGAGCCGAATGAGCCGGTTCTCGACAAACTCTATTAACTTCACACAACTTCGACTCGACTTCAAAATACCGCATTTAGGACACAACGTCAGGGGAACCCGTGTATTTTTACTTTCATGCACTGTTTCTTTGATTTAAGTCGCTTCTTTATTCGTAATTTTGAGCCTGGCTAGATTTTCTTGTGCGCTGAGAATGTGCGAGCAGTGCGCAATTGCGCGCGTGCGCAGCTTAGAGGGAACACTGGGCTGTGATAAACAAATTTCTCCAACCTGTGACCTGCTTCTGGACCTCAGCGGAGTCAGTTTCACGAAGTAGAGCCACAGCGGAAGCGATGCCACCACATCGTTGGATCTCTTCCTTGTTGTCATTGTTCTTGAAGGTGAGGTTGCGCAGGGCTCCTGAGGCGGTCTGATTAAGGGACGGGTTATCGCTGTGCAGCAACGCTACTAGTGGAGCGATTCCGTTGAGCTTCAGAACCTGTTGGAGACCATTCCAAAACGTGTACATGTTCAATTCCTGTTCATGCTTGTTTTGAGAAGCTCATACACCATCCAAGGCGAAGAGGCGGGTCTAGATAAACGCAAACAGATTCTCTCCCTGGCTGCTGCAGGGCAGTGTTGAGTTTGTGTAGTGTGGTGAGTTGGTTCAGGAGTAAAACAGCAATTACTCAACCGTTAAAACAAACCAGTTAACAAATTCAAAGCCAAACATGAAAAATCTTTTTTCCCTATTGAATAAATGTGTAGGGTTTAGAAATGATCCTTTGTCTTCAGTGGTTATAATCAGGGTTGGGTAGGGTTACTTTAACTTGATTACTATCAATTACTTTTGGATTACTCCAATACCAAATATGCTAATAAAAGACAAAATAAACTAATTATGGATAAAATGATGACTCACAACACGTGGTAAGCTTTCTCTCCTGGCTTTGATCTCTTTGATCTTTGGCAAAACTAACATCAAATGCGACAGAAACAAAATAAAAATAAATCCAAACAGCTTGCCAACATCATTTTTGCCGTTCCATGTTTTCCGTTACTCCCCAATCCTGCACAAAATGTAGTCATTTTTTTCCTATTTAGTTTCTTTTGTATTTTATTAGCATATTGGGTATTGGAGTAATCCAAAAGTAATTGAAAGTAATCAAGTTAAAGTAACCCTACCCAACCCTGATGTAACATAAAACGCTGCTGAGTGTCTGCAGATACAGACTGAGGCACGTAATTCTCCTGCCTGAATCCAGAGGGCGAAAGTGAGACCAAAAATTATGATTTGACACACAGCTGATCTCCACAAGTTAGTGATAGTTTTAGCTGGCTACTATTTCTTTTTCTTCTTTCATTGACTTTTCCTCATAATGGAGGATGCTTTTGTTCAAAAGGAGCAGTCGGTAACGCATTACTGTGTTGAGAGTCTGCAGATGCAGGGAGCCATGCATATCTCTTTCCTCATGGGAGAGGGCGACACTCAGACCGAGGATTCTGATTTGGCGAAAACCCCAAACAACAAAATAAGTGATCGTTAAAAAAGTTATCATTGCATGGACCATAACAGAGGATTATATATATATATATTGATGCCTTCAATCAAAAGGGAGCAGAGCATAGACCTCATTTCTAAGATATGGTAAGACAATAAATCATTTTTCCATGCTACAGTTTATGTATACGTTCTTGTTGAGGCAATCAAATGATGACTAAGATGAAGATTTATGTATTTGTATATCAGACTGTGTCATTGTCTTAAAGCCGGAGTGAATATTCACCTCTTCCTTGGCCTTCTCGTCAATAAAAGTGTTGTGTTGGATGAAGGATGCTCCACAGTGTTGGTATTTGACATCCTCGTTGGACAAAAACTCCACAGCCTCTTTCATGGTGATGTCGGCCAACGCGCTGTTTCCACTTGACCTGTGAGTGCGACATTAAATGTTGGTGAGTACTCGCTAAACAAAAATATAGAAGAGAATTTTTGGGTCTTTGCATTGTTATCTCTAAGCTGCGTGTGTCCGCGATTGCGTACTACCCAGAGCTTTTCCGCGCACAAGAAAATCGAGCCAGCTCACAAAAATCAGGGCTCGAAATTGCTAATTAAGAAGCGTATTAAGACAAAGTTACAGTGCATGAAGGTAAAAATACACGGGTTACCCTGACGCTGTGGTCTAAATGTGGTATTTTGAAGTCAATGTCGAGGTAGAACGAAGTTGAGTAAAGTCAGTTTTTCGAGAACCGGCTTCTTTGGCTTGACTCACTCCGGCTCTTTAGGTTGTTTTTGCTTCTTTAATCCCTACACGACCAAATATTATGTAAAATTGTGCACAAAATGACTTAAAGGAGGGGGTAAACAGAACAAAAAGAAAATACCAAAATGAAAAAGTAGTGAAAAGCTGAGAAAAAAACGAAACAAAAGGAGAGAAAAAGAAAAAAAATAGCAAGAAAATTTCAAATAAATGGAAAAAATGTTTTAGAGAAAAAAAGGAAGAAAAAAGTAACAGCTAAGAAAAAATGAACACAATGAGATTTTTTTTAAAAAGGAATTTAAAAAAAAGGAAAAAAAAAACGGAAAAAGAGGAAAGTTTGTGTGGCATACAAATAATTTCCAATCATATCGAGTCAATCTTGTTTGCCCGCGTCCCTGCGTCCTAGACGCATCATTTTTGCTGGGGACGAATCGTGTCAAATCAACGTGCGTCCCCGCGACGCAACTTTTTTGACACGAAATTGTCATTATCATTTTTTAACAACGATTTACCGCACTACAAACTTTTCGTCAGGCAGATCCGCCATTGTTGTTTTGGTCTCATGGTTCGAGTTGTCGTCTGCACGCCGATCTCCAGTTCGAGTTGTGTAGTGAAAGTCCGTCTCTTTTCAGAGAACCGGCTTTTTCGGCTTAACTCATTAAAGAGCCGGCTCTCAAACGGCTCACTTGCTTTGATGCATTATATTACGAACGATTGTGTTGTATAAAGAAGTTAAGAAAAAAAGGAAGTATAAATGGAGAAAATGAAAAAAGACAGGTTTGTGGTGATCCCTTTTAATCAGTATATTACCAACAATAATTTCATGCAGAAAATGAATTCATGATTTGAATAAGAAAATGTATTATTCCACTTAATTAAATTTGCATGTATTTTTTGCTTCTACAGTGAACGTCCAAGCGACTTCATTTTTGAACTTTTTTATAATAAACCTCATTCATGTCGAGCAACTCAGTGCCTCACAACAAAATGTTCATTAACAATATATATGATAGAAGGAAACACATGTACAATATAACATGTTAAACTACATAAATAAACATGTTTAAAAAGAAAAGATTTTTTTGTATTTTGTAAGGGAAAATACAACAGTTTGTAAGGGCAATTTTGGGGAGCCATAGATCTCTGTTGGGACCCATAGATTTTTGAGCATGCGAGTCCCCGGGACCCATCACTTTTCACAGGTAAAATGAACACTGTAAGTATTTGGAGAAATACACATTTTTTATGATAGTCCATGATTATTTTTCTATATTAATTGACTAAGATAACAAGACTCACATTGTATCACATTCTCTTACCCGGAATCGAGTTTGCCAGGCTGCTTGCTTTGAGCAAGTGTTTCCACCGTCAAAGGCTTGGATTGTGTTTTAGTAACGTCGAGCGGTCGAATGGTCAAGTTCTGATTGTTGCCTGAGAACTGATTGCTGCTACGGATCATCTCCGTCTTGTAGGTGCTGCGGTTGGACACGAGCCTCTGTGGAGGCTCACGGCCTTTGGGTAGAGAGCGCTGCAAGCCCAGGTTGGGCTGATCCCAGTTGGGGGCCACCCAGCCCTTGGGGGCGTAGCCGTATTCGAAGCGACGGCCGGCAGTGTTGGTGGTCTTGATGGTGCCGCTCCATGACAGGCGGTTGATGCTTTTCTCGAGTGGAAACTAAAGACAAAACACAATTGGGTTTGAATCTAGAATAAACCATAAACCTAACCGAGCTAACCATCGACCAAACGGGCTGGGTGATACTGAGAATTTTGGTATCTATCTAATCCAAGTACAGAGGAACCTTGCTAGTTTGCGGCTCCACTTTTGCGGTTTCAGAGCTTCGTGGGTCTAAAAAAATCTACCTTACCTTCTCAATAAAAGCATTTATTGACTTGACGCCATTGAGCGCGAGCTTATGTCAACTGAGGACACGGTGTGGACACTCTTATTGTGAAGGGGAGGGGGAGGCCCTGACACAATGCTTAGTCATCGCCGCTTCGCTCACGCCCCCTCTTTCAACTCCTCCCACCTCACCCCCTTCTTATGTGGCGCTCAGTTTATCAAGGAGGGAACTCGGCGACACGACGTAAGTATATTCTCTTCTGTCACATTTCATCTCAAGTTTGACTTTATTATACCAAAAGCGAGCGGTTGTTTGTACTACCTAAACACGGCTAGTTGTGTGTGGTTTCGTGTATTTGTTGTAAAAGCCGTTCGATGTCGCTAGCTAAAGTATGTTGTTATTGTCAGAAAGTAGCTCTTTCACTTTCATTAAAATGAACACAGACCATTTTTTTAACTGTATTTTCCCAAAACGCTTCTCAATTAGTCATCAAATATCACATTTTCACTGTTTTTATTTTCAATATGTAACCGGTAGTGTTAACAAGCGAAATAGCTGCATGTGGTTGAGAGCGGTTAATACATTCATACTGAATGGTTCGTAGTGGTTTTGCCAAAGTCCTATTCCGTGTGCATTCAACATATTTTACAGTATTTTTTTTTGTTATAACATGAATTTCACTCTCTCTCTCTCTCTACCCGTATTCTATATGGTGTACTGTATACAGGGGGGGTATACTGTATACCTGTAAACGTTTTTTTAAGCATTTTTGAAGGGGCGCCGCTACTTCGCGGATTTTCAGTTTTCGCGGGTGGTCTTGGTCCCCATTAACTGCGAAAACCGAGGGATTACTGTACAGGGTAGTATAGATCGATGCACATTCGAAATTGCTACTTTTTGCTGTAAATCTCATCTCATCTCATCTCATTATCCGTACCGCTTATCCTCGTTAGTTTATATTTACAGTAAAAACAGCACAAAAAATTGGAAACAAGAATGATTATTATCGACTATATAACTGGTATAGAAAATTAACATGTTTCTAACACACCGGTTTACAAAGAAAAACAGAGTGTCAAACCTAAATAATAAGCAACAATGTAAGAAAAATACAAATACTGTATAACAATGTCAACAAGACAGCTAAAATATCTTCTGTTTTGCAATATTTCGAAAAGTGAGTAAGAAGCCTTTGTGGTGCTGTGGCCATTGTGACTACAAAATGACAAGGTTTTGTTCAGAAACAGTAACATGTTTACATTTTTAGTTACAGCTGTTTGTTCTCTGCAGAATGAGCGTTTCACGCATGCTTATGTAAATGTGTGTTGTTGCCACAGTAACAGACCATTTTACCAGACAAAAAAGAAAAGAAAGAAACAAAGGCAAAAAAGTGAATAGAGAACAAAAAGAAAAAAGTAAAAGCTAGGAAAAATAAACACAATGAGATTTTTTAAAGGAATAAACATTTTTGGGGGACAAAAAAACAGGGAAAAGTAAAAAAAAATTGTGTTGCATTCAAATAATTTCCAATTATACCAAGTCAATCCTGTTGCCAACATTGTACTTCCACTCAAAAATGTGATTAAATACAGTTCTGTATCATGCAACCGACTAAATAAGCCCCCAAAAATGTTAGTATTATACATCAAAATATACCGGGAAAAAAAAAAATGGAAATCTTCGTTTGTAGGCCGTACAACCTTTGCAATAATACATTAGTCAATTCATTTTTTTCATTGCCGGAAACTCGGCGAAATGTAACTAAATGTCAAGTTTTGCACATGTTTGATAATGACTGAGTTGCCACACTTGGGATTGCTGTTGCTCACTGTTGTTTCAAGCGTTGCTCACCGACTTTGTGTGAACGCTCAGACCTGTGGAAAATTACAGGGAACATTGGTCCACAGGCTACTCAGATACTAAGGGAACTACGTAGAGCCCTGGGACACTTTGTTGGAGACCCCTGCTATAAAATAACCCTAAACACAACAGGCCTTGCTAACCCCACAGACAGGGTTGGGTAGGGTTACTTTAACTGGATTACTTTCAATTACTTTTGGATTACTCCAATACCAAATATGCTAATAAAAGACAAAAGAAACTAAACACGAATAAAATGACGAAATTTTGTGCAGGCTTGGGGAGTAACGGAACACATGGAACGGCAAAAATGATGTCGGCAAGCTGTTTGGATTTATTTTCATTTTGTTTCTGTCGCATTTTATGTTAGTTTTGCCGGAGATCAAAGAGATCAAAGCCAGGAGAGAAAGCTTACCACGTGTTGTGAGTCATCATTTTATTCATATTGAGTTTCTTTTGTCTTTTATTTGCATATTTGGGATTGGAGTCATCCAAAAGTAATTGAAAGTAATCCAGTTAAAGTAAACAGATATATTTAAAAGTACTCACAGTTTTAGCGTGACCATTCCCAAAGAAGACATTTCCATTGGACACGCCAGACTCGTAGCTTGCTTCATTAAAAGGGCCTTTAGGAAAGAAAAACATGTTGCATCAGTCATGAGCGAAGGTTGCCGCTACAGATTTATAACCTCGGAGTAATTATCACTGTCATTCCCATCGGTTCAAAGTTTTGGAACTAATCAGGCGATCCGCATTCCTCAAAGACAGATTTGGCAGAGAAGTGGACATTTGAAGACGTACGCAGAAATCCACACTCACAGTTAAGTGTGCGAACAGTTCAGAAGGAGGCGACGTAATTACAGAAACCTGTTTGTCAATGCAGTATGGTAACCGACTCAGAGCCATTATCAAAATGTATCTCTTGTATAGAATAGAATAGAATAGAATATACCTTTATTGTCATTGTTACAAAATGGGTTAACATATTGTGACAACGAAATTGGGCATGACACTCCAGTTTCACACATTGACAGTGAGGTAAAGAAACCAAGAAGATAAAAGAACAGCAGATAAGGTTATAAAACAAGGAGGATAAGGTTATAGTTATAATTGACACAATATTTACACAAGAAATGTCGGCATGTAGGATGTTACATACTGTTTGGTATCGTAAGGGTTTGTGAAATATGCATTTGGTGCAAAAATAGTCAACATAGTGCAAAAAAAATAGTCAACATTGTGCAAGGTGAGCAGTAAACATAGTGCAGTCAACATGTGCAAGAAACATAGACATGAGTACCATTTTACGTTCGTATGAGGTAGTGTTTTTGCAAGAGTTTTTCAGTTTTTTGTGCGGTGTCTGTTTAGAGTGGTAATGGCTCTGGGGAAGAAACTCTCTGAGTCTGTTTGTTTTTGTTTCGTATGACCTGTAGCGCTTGCCGGAAGGCAGCAGGTCGAAGAGGTGGTGAGAAAAGTCCTTGATGATGTTTTCTGCTCTGCTGAGGTAGCGAGAGAGAATGTCCTCCAGACTGGGCAGAGAGCAACCGATGATTTTCTGGGCTGTTTTGATGACCCTCTGGAGCGTTTTCCCGTCTGCTGCTGTGCACCCAGCATACCACACCGTAATGCAGTACGTTAGAATGCTCTTTACTGTGGCTTTGTAAAAGGACACCTGCAGCTGCTGTTTTAGATGATTTTTCCGGAGCACTCTCAGGAAATACAGTCGCTGCTGGGCTTTCCCTACCACCGCTTTGGTGTTTGCAGACCAGGAGAGGTCGTCGGAGATGTGCACACCCACAAATTTGAAGGAGTGGACTCTCTCTACACAGTCTCCTTTTATGATGAGTGGTGCTGGGATCCTGCCATTCCTTCTAAAGTCCAGAATCAGTTCTTTTGTTTTTGTGGTGTTCAGTATGAGGTGGTTTTTCGAACACCACGTTGACAGTGACTCCACCTCATCCCTGTGCGCCGCCTCGTCCCCTTCAGAGATGAGGCCGATCAAGGTTGTATCGTCGGCGAACTTTATGATTTGTGGGGTGGCTCGGTGAGCGTCGGAGGTGTAGAGGGTGAAAAGCAGGGGGCTCAGTGCACAACCTTGGGGGGAGCCAGTGTTCAGTGGTAGGGGTGGGAGAGACGTGGTTACCGAGTTTCACGGACTGTGGGTGGTTTGAGAGAATATTATAGAGAATATTGTAGGGATGCAAAGTACGGCCCGGGGGCCAATGCAGCTTGCTAACCATTTTTCTAAAAGCTACCAAAAAATTGTTTTCCTGTCTGGTCCAGACCAGTCAATTACATTTATAAGCAGGAAGTAATTGGATTAAACTGTCACAAACCAGGAACAGAGACAGGACCCAATAGCGCTCATTTTCTCAGTTTGGTAAAAGAGGGAGAGAAAGGCTTGCTTCCACGATCCGCGTATCGACGAACACGGATAGCAGGTGACTGGTAGCCCTTCCGTGTCAAACGAGGAAGATCGGAGACAGGCGGGAATAGCACGTCGTTGGTCGGGGCTGGAGTTCAAGGCGGTGTCGAGTTCGTAAGAGAGGTCGGTAGCAGGAGGCAGGCAGGTAACGGGGCAAAGCAGGTCAGGTAACAGGCAGGCAGAACGGGCAAAGTCAGGTCCGGAAACGGGTCGGTAACACAGATCAGGCAGGTAAAAGACTTAAACGGAGTCGGACGAGAAGGCTAACTGAGCAGAAGGCAACAGTTTGCAACGATCTGACAGCCACCAAGAGAAAGCAGGGAGTTTAAAAAGGGAGTGTCCACCAATCAGCTGCCCGGGCTGTTGGCACCAATCAAGCCGCCCCAGCTGCGCTCAATCAGCAATCATGACATAAACAAAGAAAATTCAACTTTGAATTCGAGGATACTTGTTCATGTAAACACATTAGTTCAATCTGATGCTTTAAACCGGGGGTGTCAAACAGGCGGCCCGCGGGCCAGATCAGGCCCGCTAAGGGATTGAATCCGGCCTGCGAGACATCGCTCAGAGAAGCGCAAGAGAAAAACGAGCTGCAGGTTGAAATATATCCACTTGATGTCGACAAAGCCAGGTGCCTCTCACAAATGCTTCACTTGTATTTCTCTCTCTTTCTCTTCCTCCCTTTTTCTCTTACTCTCTATCTCTCTGTCTCTTTCACTCTCCCCGTCTCTCTTTTTCTCTTTCTTTGTTACTCTTTGTCTCTTTCTCTCTGTGTCTTTTTACCTTCTTTTGCTCTTTCTTCCTTTTTTCCTTTTCTCTTCCTTTTCTCTCTCTCTTGCTTTCCGCTTCTCTCTTTCTCCCCTTCTCTCTTCTCTCCTTCTGTTGTTCTTTCTCTCTCTCTCTCTCTCTCTCTTTCTCCTTTCTTCGTCCCACCCTCTCTACTTTTCTCTCCTTCTCTTTCCCTTATTTCTTTCTCTTTTTTCTTTCTTTCTCCCTAATCTACAAGGCCGGCCCCCGAGAGAATGTTTGTTCTATCGTGTGGCCCCAGAGTTAAAATGAGTTTGAAACCCCTGCTTTAAACGTTAAATTTCTATTGTTTTCTTCTTCGTTGGCAATGAACACGACAGTGAACCTTGGTTTTATATTACAGAATCAGGGATTAATTCAAACTAGCATGGTTGTAATGGTACATAGTTTCCGGAAATCCATACTTCTGGTGACCCAAACTTGTAAAAACATCGGCCGTGGTACACTTTTGGAGCAAGGAGGGAACCACGATAGTGCTTCATTGAGTGATCTTCGACCGGTTTCCAAATGTGTTGATGCGATATACACGTGGTTAACTCTCGTCACTAATCAGGTAAAGGGATTATTCAGATTGGTCCGGAAATCTGAATTCTGATCTCAAACTGACTAGTCCTTAACCAAGCTACTGTCATCTAGTTAAAATGAAGATTTAATTTCTACAAAGCTTAATTACAATGAATATCAAATCAAAATGGGCAGCACGGCGGCGCAGTGGTTAGCGCGTGTGCGGCACAGTTCTAAGGTCTTGGGAACCTCCTGTGTGGGTTCAAATCCAGCTACCGGACTTCCTGTGCGGAGTTTGTATGTTCTCCCCGTGCTTGCGTGGGTTTCCTCCGGGTACTCCGGTTTTCTCCCACATTCCAAAAACATGCATTTCTGGTGGATTGGCCGGTCCAAATTGTCCCTAGGTGTGGATGAGCGAGTGAGTTGTCTGTCCCCGTGTGCCCTGCGATTGGCTGGCAACCAGTTCAGGGTGTCCCCTGCCCACTGCCCGATGATTGCTGGGATGGGCTCCAGCACCCCCGCAACCCTACTGAAGATAAGTGGTGCAGCTAATGAGATGAGATGAGGTCAAAACAAAACAAATGAGAAAAAAACGTAAATAATAGTTTAAAAAGATTTGGTACCGTCCTATGTTTCTGCAGGTGGCTCAGGGAAAAATTATTGACACCCAGGGTTGGGTAGGGTTACTTTAACTGGATTACTTTCAATGACTTTTGGATTACTCCAATACCAAATATGCTAATAAAATACAAAAGAAACTAAATATGAATAAAATGATGACTCACAACACGTGGTAAGCTTTCTCTCCTGGCTTTGATCTCTTTGATCTCCGGCAAAAGAAACATAAAATGCGACAGAAACTAATTCCAAACAGCTTGCCAACATCATTTTTGTTGTTCCATGTATTCCGTTACTCCCCAAGCCTGCACAAAATTTAGTATTTGTATTCATATTTAGTTTATTTTGTCTGTTATTAGCATATTTGGTATTGGAGTAATCCAAAAGTCATTGAAAGTAATCAAGTTAAAGTAACCCTACCCAACCCTGTTGACACCTCAGCTGTGAACTCTACCTCTATCATAATCTGATAATAGGCATAGTATTTAAGTTTACGACAGGTATTATATTACTTTTTGGACCCCGCCTTTATTACACCGATTGGTCTGTGAACTGTGAACAGGCACACACAAATATTTGAGTTAAAACGAAATCATTTGCCAGAGTGGCATTCACAGTGGTATCATCGGGGTTGGGTAGGGTTACTTTAACTTGATTACTTTCAATTACTTTTGGATTACTCCAATAGCAAACATGCTAATAAAAGACAAAAGAAACTAAATATGAAAAAAATAATAACTCACAACACGTGGTAAGCTTTCTCTCCTGGCTTTGATCTCCGGCAAAACGAACATAAAATGCAACGGAAACAAAATGAAAATAAATCCAAACAGCTTGCCAACATCATTTTTGCCATTCCATGTATTCCGTTACTCCCTAAGCCTGCACAAAATGGAGTCATTTTATTCATATTTAGTTTCTTTTATCTTTTATTAGCATATTTGGTAAGATTCACTTGATATAATTGGAAAATTATTCTTAATTATTATTATTCTTTTCTTCTGTTTTTTTTCTACTTTTTTTTAAATTCCTTTAAAAAAATCTCATTGTTTTTATTTTTTCCTTGTTGTTACTGTTTTCTTTTGTTCTCTATTTACTTTTTCCCTTTGTTTCTTTCTTTTCTTTTTTTCTGGCTTTTTTCTAAATTTTTCCTTCTTTTTTTCTCTTCCTTTTGTATCTTATTTTCTCAGCCTTTCACTACTTTTTCATTTTGGTATTTTTTTCTTTTTTGTTCTATTCCCTCCTTCCTTTAAGTCATTTTGTGCATAATCTTACAGAATATTTGGTCATGTTGGGATTAAAGAAGCAAAAACAAACTGAAGAGCCGTTTAGGACCCGAAAGAGTCGTTTCCTTTCAGTGAGCTGACCCGAAGAAGCCGGTTCTCTACTAACTTTACTCAACTTGGTTCTACTTCGACCTTGACTTCAAAATACCGCATTTAGAACACAACGTCAAGGGAACCCGTGTATTTTTACCTTCATGCACTGTAACTTTGACTTAATTTGCTTCTTAATTAGCAATTTCGACCCCTCATTTTTGTGAGCTGGCTAGATTTCCTTGTGCGCTGAGAATGTGCAGGCAGTGCGCCATTGGTGGTAATCCTAGCACAAGAAGGTTCAACTAAAACCAATTCAACACTGAATTAACAACTCAAACTACTTACTGGTTGGAGACAGAGAGGTCGAGCCGGTCCTGCTGCTGCTGGAGTGCCTGGACCGGGTCCTTTGGACGCTCTGCACCTGTTCCAGGACGCGCTGCTCTCCGGAGCGGTGCTGCTGCGGGACCGAGGGAAGGGCCAGGGAGGTGTCGTCCACAGCGGCTACAGATAGGGCCGATTTTAGCGGCTGGACCCCGGCCATCGTGAGGAAGAGACGCACGCGGTGTGACTAGCAGGTAGACAAGGTGTGGAGAATGGGACGGTGTTAGAGGGAGGAGCTGCAGGGGGAGGGACGGCGCACCCTAGACTGCACCCTGGTTGCAGTTAATATGTTTCTTTTTTTTTTCTTAATCCTTTGGGTGTGTTTGCATCAAGCAAAGGTAGCCACAAATTTGACTCAAGTCATATTTGTAGAGCCCTTAATCACAAGAAGTCTCAAAGGGCTGTGGGGACTACAGACTACTCTTACTTTATCCCCTGATCCAAAACCTGCGGATTTCTTCTTGGCTCTTCTTCTTGGGATAATTTAAAAGTAGTGTTACTTCAGATCAATATGACTTAAGTAGAAGTGAAATGAAATGAAAACAATGAAATTATCTGCATTTATATAGCGCTTTTCAAGTCAAGACTTCCCAAAGTGCTTTACAGTGTGCTTCACATTTCCCAACAGCGGCCGAGCAGCCATGTAAGGCGCTAACGTGCTTATTGGGGGTATTAGGGGTTTAGTGTCTTACCCAAGGACACTTCAACGTGTAACACGGAGGAGCCGGGATTCGAACTGCGATCTCTTGATCCCAAGATGACCGCTCTACCTCCTGAGCCACTGCCACCCCCAGACTACTCTTACTTTATCCCCTTAACCAAAACCTGCGGATTTCTTCTTGGCTCTTGGGATCAAGTAAAAGTAATGTTAATTCAGAATAATATGACTTAAGTAGAAGTGAAAAGTAGTCATTCAAATAGTTACTTGGGTAAAAGTAAAGTACCTTGTGAAAATAACTGCTCAAGTACTGAGTAACTGTCGCAACATCTTATCAATTTTTTTTGGGTTTGCTTTTAAACATTGGTATTGATTCATTAAATCATTCACGCCCATCCAATTGACAATGAATGGCAAGTCTATGTAACTGTAAACCTTTGAAAAAGTTTGTTTGGGTGATAACTCTGTGGATTAAAAAAAATATATGAGTGAGTATACAGCTATATACTTTGCGCGTTAAGGACGGTTAAAAAAACAAAGATAAAAAAAAAAAAACCTTCCTAACCCTGCTCACAAGTCTCACCTTGTGGTTGTTTGAGTCACTGGTCAACTATAAATACAATACTAGACAATTCCCGCGGCAATTGTAAGAGTTGTGATTGATCTGGAAGATGATCCCGGCATGTATATATAACCCCGGTTGTTAGCATTATGAGATAGCTAAAGTTTTTAACTCAGAGAGATGTTTCTGTCATTTTCATACTTGGTTCTGTGGGGGGGACTCCGTTACTGCTGTTTGTGGAATGAAAATAAAAGCAATACAGTAAAGTAATCCCTTGCTATCTCGTGGTTTGCTTATTGCATTTTGCTACAATGGTGTATTTTCATCTTTATTGTATTCTGCATTCTGATTGGCTGAATACTAACCCCGCCCCCTTTCTACCTGTGCATCTATGACGTTATGGTTGCACATATAAAACAGCTTGATGAACCTGCATTACATATGCCCAAATCCTTTTTAATTCCAAGTTTCTATTAAAAGCCATCCTGTCGACAACAGTTTTTTCCATAACGTCCACATGATGGCGACAAAGTGTCGTCTGAGTGAAGTAATGTGGGTGATCTCTTTAATACAGTAGTGCAGGCAGCAAGAACACAACTTGATAAAGTGCAGTCTTTTTAAAATCATTATCATTCAACACTGTTCAGGGGTGTTACTTCACTTTGTGGTTTTCAATCACTACCCTGAAACTAGACAAATGTAATATGACCCATAGTGACTCGGTAAAAAATCTAGGTGTTATATTTGATCCTAATCTGTCGTTTCAGTCACACGTGAAAATATTACTAGAATAGCTTTCTACCACCTCCGTAATATTGCGAAGATTCGTCCGATGCTGTCCCAATCAGATGCAGAGGTTTTAATTCATGCGTTTATTACTTTTCGGCTTGATTACTGTAATGTATTGCTTTCAGGTCTCCCGATGTTTATCAAAAGTTTGCAGCTGGTTCAGAATGCAGCAGCTAAACTTTTGACTAATCCCAAAAAGCATATTACTCCTGTATTGGCCAACTTGCACTGGCTCCCAGTCCACTTAAGATGTGACTTTAAGGTTCTCTTATTAACATATGTTTGCATGGACTTGCACCCTCTTAGCTCTCTGATTTGACTTCCCCATGTTTCTCCACGGAGTCTGCGCTCGGAAAATGCCGGTCTACTAGTGAGCCAAGAAGTCTGCAGGCTTGAGAGCGTTCTCCATCCGGCCCCCGGTGATAAGATCTGCAACCTTAATGGAAGTGTTTAAATCAAGGCTTAAGACACACGTCTATTCCAAAGCTTATGATTGATGCCCACCTCATATTCTGTATTGTCCTGTCTTTTTCTGACTGCCTGCCTGGTGGTGATACGAAGGAGAAAGGGCGATTTTAGGGTGCTTGAACACTCTCAAAAAGGGGCTGGTTACGGCCATGCTTTGCGGGTTTTTACTAGTGCAGGATCTTTTTCGTAACCCAACCCCCACAAAAATAAGGGAGTACTGTCCACCTGTATCCATCTCAGAGGGAAACCATTGTGCCACTTGCTGTGATCGATTGACGCTGTAGAAAAGGCACTGCGGGCATTTTTGTCCTATATATATAAATATATAGATATATATAATGTCCCTGTGTGCCCTGCAACCAGTTCATTGTGTCCCCTGCCCACTGCCCTAAGATAGCTGGGCTCCACACCGCCGCAACCCTACTGAGGATAGGCTGTGCAGATAATCGATGGATATATACATTATACGACGTTGTCATTGTGGCCTGCGCAGCCCTTGAGACTGTGATTAAGGGTGATATAAATAATTGTGACTTCACAAAATGCAATACAGTACATTACAAAAGTGAAAAAAACTTACATATTTGGCAAAAGTTGTTTGCTCGATTCAGGACATTCACGAAATGGGTGTCGAGGCTGCCCTCAAGTGGTGAATCAAAGTTCCTTTTGTTTCATTGCCTTTCAACAAAATACTAAGAACAGTACGCTGGAATGACTTATTGAAAATATCCATTTTAATTGAATTTTCTCAAGAATCCCCCAACTCTGAACACAACAAAACAACTTAAATGACGCATTTGGCGCAGTCGCTTTTTATTGCCTGATAGAAGAGATTTATTGCATTGATAAAATAAGTGCATCACACTCATTTTAAATAAAAGATTATCATTATTTCCTGCTAAGATTTCTAAGCCTATACCAAAGAATGTTTTTACAAATCAGTATATCGGACATTGAAGATCAAATCAAAATATGTGCACAGGAAAAAAAAAACAATATATGATCCATCACTCTGGAGTCAAATGTTAAGGAATCAAAGTTGCAAGGAATTTGTATTTATAGTTGGAGTGTGGGCAAAAGAGTACTGTAAAATTCAGACTATAAGGCGCACGTGATTTTAAGCCACACCCAGTAAATTTTTAAAGGAAAAAAACATTTTGTACATACATAAGCCACACCTGAATATTAGCTGCATGTGTTCAGATTGAAAAATGAAATACTTACAAAAAGGGCACACAGAGTTTTAATACAATACGGTATCTTCATCTCTTACCATTCTGACGGCCCGGCGGACGGTGTCACCAGTCACCGAATATCATTGGAAAGCTTAAACTCTTGGGATTCAAAATATATGATCATCATTTCAAAATGTACTCATCAGAGAAAAATCACCATCAGTCTAAAACAGGATACCCAAAAACCTTAAAGCTGGCATAACTCACCATTACTTTCCCTGCCTCTCTTCAACTTCTTTGAACAAAAATAGCTTTGTTTTATCAATGGTGACCCTATGACACTAATGGTTAAGGCATCCCTTTACACATTGCTTAACTGCTTGTTAAAAGTTTCGATAAAAATGGTTCAAACCTCATATTGTTAGAACATGATATAAGGAAATTGTGAATGTTAAAAGTGTCGATAATAACTCATATTGTTGGGATATGATATAACAAAATTGCTTAATTGATGTTGAAAATGTCAGAACAAATTGTTAAAACGTCATATTGCCAGACATAACGAAATTGTGAATATGCTTGATTGCTGTTAAGATTGTCGAGAGGGGTTGTTCAAACCTCACATTGTTTGTTTGCTGGTATTAGTGTCAATAAATTTGTTCAAACCCCCCAAAAATGTATATATATATATATATATATATATATATATATAGTATAATATATATCTTCATGTCACTATGTAAATAGTGCACGTGTTCTAAAATTTTTTTTTCAAAAAGTTGTTTAAGCACTTTTCTGGTAGCACACTAAGCATTAAATGTTTCGAAGCATTACAAATGCACATAATAAGCGATTTTGTGATGAAATATCCTATATGGAAGTTTACAAAAACAGTGATAAATATGCTTTTCCACTTAATGGTGATAAATTGTCCCTTACACGTCATAACCTTTTAATAATAAATTAGTACAGGGGAACCTCGGTTCTCGACCATAATCCATTCCAGAACCCTGTTCGAAAACCGATTTGTTCGATCACGGAAATCATTTTTCTCATTAAAAATAATGTAAATCGTTTTAATCCGTTCCAGCACCCTGAATGTTTACCATGAATGTTTAACGTAAACATAAAGCTAACCCAGGCTAATCGTATGTTCGCGTTATCGTAATCTTCCATACGAAAGATTACGCTAACATGAACGTGTAAAAATAAAAAAATCAGGTCGTTTACAAGTCATTTAGCACCCGGGTCTCCACAACATGTGGTGAGCGGTTCATTGGAAAGGGGGCTCCGTTCCAACACCCTCAATGTTGGGCTCCGTTCCAACACCCTGAATGTTTAACGTAAACTTAAAGCTAACCCAGGCTAATCGTAATCTTATGAATAGGATTTCTTACCTTTGTGGTGGTCAGCAGAAGGCGCTCGCACACCTTCATATTTGGCTATTATTTCTTTCTTAAATGCAATAGTTGTACGCACTACTTTTCTTTTTTCACCTGTAGCAACTTTGCTGCTTGCACTGACTTTCTTCAGAGGCATAATTCGGGGCTAAAAGACTTTGTACACCTATATTAAAAGCGAAAGTAAAAGGAAGCACGTCCGCACGCGATAACAGTTGGTCAAGAAAAGAGCGATCTACACCCGTACGCCGCTCAGCATGGCACCCTAGCGTACGCACTCACGCATTACCGGCGTTCGAAATCCGATTTTTTGGACTGAACAGCGAAGCAAGAATTTCTCAAAATTAGTGGTCCGACTCAGATTTGTTCGAACTGAGAGGCGTTCGAAAACCGAGGTTCCACTGTACATATATTGTTTTTTAAATCAATAAAGTTCAGTGTGATCTCTCCATTCTCAACTAACAAAATTATTTCAGTTGATTGTAAAGAGGTTAAATATTTTACTACATTCAGAACAAGTTCAAAGTTAGTCTAAGACTTTCTCAGTGAGAGCGTGTCACATTATTTGATTCAGTTCAGTTGCAGATCCACTTATTTCTATTTCTATTTTAGAAAGTAACCGTCTTCAAGATAAGTGGTAGAGCACAATTTCAATTTTCAAATCCAATTTACTCGTCAGCTCGGAGTGTGTCGCTCAGCTTGAGACCATCGGAGGTTTTGGCCAAGGGCATGCTGCGCAGTTTTTCCTGCAGGGAGCACACGGTCAGCCTCATCTCGTCCTCGGTGCCCTGCAGAGACTTGAGCTCCATAGTGTAGAAGATGTAAAGAAGCGAGGTGCACAGCAGGATGGCCAAGCACAGCGCCACCAGCAGGTAGAAGGTAATGAAAGGGAAAGCCTGTTCAGCTCCCAAGGTCACCCAGGGCACGGATGCTATGGCCAGCTCCAAAAAAAGCAGGAACAGGCCCATGATGGCCGTGCGAGCTGCTGTGTAGCGCATCCGCTCGGCGCAGTGAACACCGACCTTCACTTCGGTGCGGGCTTCTGTCAAGATGTCCACCAGTCTGGCCACGTCCCCTTCAGGATAGAAAAATAAAAACACTCAACATACGTTGGAAAAAAACTCTGTCCTTTCTTAACACCCAATATTCCAGAAAGTCATATACAAAAACAAAATAAAGGACAACAGAAAGGTACAGAAAAATCATGTGAGATAAGAGACCCTATAAAACCTCCAATTGGCCAGAAATTTGAAAGTGATCCTTTCTCTCAAAAAGAGGGAAAAAATAAACTGTTTGCATAAGTGTGCACACTCTCCTATAAATGGGTATATCTAGGTTTCACTACCAATCACATTCATACTCTTGTTTAGTACAAGTCACACAACAAAATTGAGATTATTCTCTATATTTTCTTGACATTGTTTAAACAGTTTTTTTTGAACTCAAAACAATGTTTGATTTCACATCTTAGAATCACGGACTTAAAAAACAAAGAGCCATCCACGCGATTGGAAAGCAAGAAGCTTTCAAAATGTGAGGACATTTGGAAGGCTTGGAAGAAGACTATCATAAAGAAAAAACAATACATGTTTCAATTTTCTAGACAAAAATATAATTTAAAAAAAAGTTATATATGAAACATTACGTTTAAAATAAGAACATATAACTATTAAGTCAGATGGCAGAATAATTTGCTTGGTTTAACAATAATTCTTCCTAGTTGCTAATTGTTGCGCTAATTTCTGAAAAAAATACTTAAACTTACTCCTCGTACCTCTAATAATTATAAGGCATTCGAGGCTCTTGTTATGCGCTACTACTCCTTATTGTCAATTTACGGAGTAACTATCGCCCACCAGGACCATACTCAGTTTTCTTAGATGAATAATCTGAACTGTTGTCTGACCTAGTAACCTATGCAGACAAAATAATAATTATGGGGGACTTGAACATTCATATGAACTCCCCACTCGGTTCACTTACTGTTGCGTTTTGGTCTCTAAGTGATACATTTGGTTTTAATCTAAAAATTGACAAATGTAATATCATCCAGAGGGACTCTGTCAAAAATTTAGGAGTCATATTTGACCCAGATCCGTCCCTTAAAACACACGTGAGGAATATTACTTAATTTTCATACTATTTTAATGAAAGAAAATCATCCTAAATTATATGAATAAAAAAAAAAAAAAGCACTAAGGAAACAACCATTTGGTGTATCTGATGATGAATCGACCTTTGTGCATATTTATATCTTTCAAGACGACTTTCTGTCCTCATCATTCTCTAACATTCATATCTGGCACTGAGTAAAAACCATATGAATGAGATAGAACATAAAGCCTGTTTGCATGTTCTCTATCACTGGTTGTTTAGTGATTAAGTGCAGGCGCTGTTATCCCCATGACCCGGGTTCGATTCCCGTAGCATGCAAAGATTTGTGATTTTGGTCATCGATGTTTACCGATTGATCAATCATTGCACATACAGTGGAACCTCGGTTTTCGAACGCCTCTCAGTTCGAACGAATCGGAGTCCGACCAAAAATTTCCAGAAATTCTTGCTTCGCTGTTCGGTCAAAAAATCGGAGTTCGAACGCCGGTAATGCCTAAGTGCGTACGCTAGGGTGCGATGCTGAGCGGCGTACGGGTGTAAATCGCTCTTTTCGTGACCAACTGTTATCGCGTGCGGACGTGCTTCGTTTTGCTTTCGCTTTTAATATAGGTGTACCAAGTGTTTTAGCCCCTAATTATGCCTCGGAAGAAATTCAGTACATGCAGCAAAGTTGCTACAGGTGAAAAAAGAAAAGTAGTGTGTACAACTATTGCATTTAAGAAAGAAATAATAGCAAAATATGAAGGAGGTGTGCGAGTGTCTGATCTTGCCAGGGAATACCCCACTGTCCACCTGCGCCTTCTGCTGACCACCACAAAGGTGAGAAATTTTTATACGTTCATGTTAGCGTAATCTTTCGTACGGAAGATTACGATAACGCGAACGTACGATTAGCCTGGGTTAGCTTTATGTTTACGTTGAACATTCAAGGTAAACATTCAGAGTGTTGGAACGGAGCCCCCTTTCCAATGAACCGTTCATCACTTGTTGTGGAGACCCGGGTGCTAAATGACTTGTAAACGACCTGATTTTTTTATTTTTACACGTTCATGTTAGCGTGATCTTTCGTACGGAAGATTACGATAACGCGGACGTATGATTAGCCTGGGTTAGCTTTATGTTTACGTTAAACATTCAAGGTAAACATTCAGGGTGTTAAAACGGATTAAAACGATTTGCATTATTTTTAATGGGAAAACTGATTTCGGTGATCGAAAAAAATCGGTTTTCGAACAGGGTTCTGGAACGGATTATGGTCGAGAACTGAGGTTCCACTGTATAGGGTCGTATACCTTAATACCTCGTGTAGCAAGGCACGCGTATAAAAACTATGTATTTTCAATCTTATCCACAGTATTTTGCGGTTTATAAAGCACACTTTCAGATATCTGGCCATTTGGGGTTTTTTGTTGCACCGGAAAACACGGTAATATAATTGGGATGAACTGGTACAAATTGAGTGGTGGCAAAAAAATAAATACCTGCGGCAGAGTCACGGCTGCTGGAGCGAAAATCTCCGCTGGCCTCATTGGAAGCAAGTGTGAACTCTGCTGTCAAAGCTTCGTGGTCAGAGTAGGGGAAAGGCTGTCCAGGGATGGAACCTTTGGTGGTGTTCATTGACGTACACTGGATGTCGACTTTGCAAGAGCCCTGCGTGTGGGATGGAGACAAAGGTTCAAGGCGTCTGATATGACAAACTTGAGTGTTGAGTCAATGATTCCAGTCAAGTCTTTTTTGACTTATGCAACAGTACATTACGATACCAAACTGTATTACGATACCAAACTGTATGTAACATCCTACATGCCGACATTTCTTGTGTAAATATTGTGTAAATTATAACTATAACCTTATCCTCCTTGTTTTATAACCTTATCTGCTGTTCCTTTATCTTCTTGGCTTTTTTACCTCACTGTGAATGTGTGAAACTGGAGTGTCATGCCCAATTTCGTTGTCACAATATGTTAACCCATTTTGTAACAATGACAATAAAGGTATATTCTATTCTACATAGTGAATTGAAAGGTCCAGCCACCTTGAAGAGAATGTAGTCGATCCTGATGCCTTTTTCGAATGGAGCGATCACCTTTGGGCTGATGAAAGGATTTTCCAATATGAGGGTGAGACCGTTTTCACATCCCTGTAACATAAAACGCATACAAAGGGTTCCTCATTCAGTCACACAGTACCCCTTTGGAAAACAATAAGGACCAGGCCGGAAAATACAGAATTGTTTTAAGTTCCTTGATTCAGGTATCTGAAATGTTGCTTGACCCAAATTGGTCACTATCACCTAAAGCAGGGGTGTCAAACTCATTTTAATTCGGGGGCCACACGATAGAACAAACATTTTGTCGGGGGCCGAACTAGTAGATTAAGGAGAAAGAAAAGGAGATAAAGAAATAATAGAAAGAGGGGGAGAAAATGAGAGAGGGCGGGACAAAGAAAGAAAAAGAGAGGGAGAGAGCGTGAGAAACAAAAGATAAAAAGTTGTGAGAGGGGGAAAAGAAAGGGAGAGGAAGAAATCCAAAGAGAAATAGAAAGACAGAAGGAGAGAAAAGAGGAAAGAAAGCGTCAAGGGTATGAAGAGAGAAAGAGAAGAGAAAAGAAAAAAATTAAGTTAGAGCAAAAGAGGTTAAAAGACACAGAAAGAAAGAGACAAAGAGCAACAAAGGAAGAGAAAAAGAGACACAGAGTGTGAAAGAGACCGAGTGGGAGAAAAGGGGTGGAAAAGAAAGAGAGAGAGAAAGAAATACAAGTACAGTGTCTTTGTGAGAGCCACTTGGCTTTGGCAACATCAAGTTGACATATTTCAACCTGCAGCTTGTGTTTCTCTTGCGCTTCTCTGAGTGTTGTCTCGCGGGCCGGATTCAATCCCTTAGCGGGCCTGATCTGGCCCGCGGGCCGCCTGTTTGACCTACAGTATGCCTTTAAACATCTAAAATTACACTACTTTTTTTCCAGAATGTTACTAATGCAAAAACATATTCATATATATATATTTTTTAATATGAACGTTGTCCTTCACCAGTATAACGAGTCGGTGCCTGGATCAGATAAATAGAAATCTGCCTTAAACATTTTTGCTTCGTTGGATGTTGCTTCCTGAATTACGTTTCGCCACAGTATTTTACAAATACACAGACTTGTAAAATTATTCCCATAGTTAGCCGTCCCCTTTTGATTGACAGCTTTTCCATGATAAGGGTCTGTTTCATGCTGTTTTTTTTCGTGCACAAAGCGCAGTCACATTAAACTTGTGTCTTCCACGACACATATTCCACGGGTCTCACTCTTAACTTTACTACATAACTTAGCGGCAACATTGCATAAGACGCAGGGTTGAAAATATGGGGAAAATGTGGCGGCCTATAGTCTGAATTTTACGGAACTTTATTTTTTCGGGGGAGGAGATATCCATTAAATGCCCATGCTTAATTTCAGCTCGAACAGGCCTTGCAACGCATTATCAATCCTGCTAATTGTCCAAACGTATCCACAATCATTCAAAATTCACTAATTTACCAGATCTATGGACGTTTGTTTGGGCAACCCAGTCTCCCCAGACGTCATTTTTATGCTCTTGCATCCTTGTTCAACGTCCCAGTTTTGCTTTATTTTCCATTCCTTTGGAGTCTGTCAACATGCACGTAGCTACACACGCATGATAAAAATGCTCGACAGAGGCTGCAACGATGATACAAGCCAGAGTTGGCAGAGAAGGGTTACAAATTCCGTACAGCTCCTTAAAGTTTAAAAATGTAAACATTTCTCGTACAGCAAGGCGCATTCTCGATAAATGAACTGTTCCAAAGATCAATCCGTCCTCTAAAGACCTACATCAAAGGTATCGGATTCGGTGTAGGCATCCCTCAACTCCGTATAAGAGGTAAGCAGCCGGTTGCCAAGGTCTTGCGGGTGCATGTTGAGATCGCCGCCGAGGACCACCACATCAGCGCCGACAGAAGTGTGTCTGTGGAAACACGTTCGGTTAAAATGCTGAGTAATTATATAACCATAAAAACATGCACGGGACAAATAACTGAAAAAGGCTTTTGGAATCAAAATGATTAATAATGATTAAATAACTCAAATAAGAGGAAATAAGTGAGTGGAAGAATCACTAGTTCTTGGGAAACCAACAAAATAGAATAGAACTCAAGACTTTAAGGAAGATAAAAATACTAATATAAATGAAATTATATGTATATTCAAATTTATATATCCAGTCAAATATAAAAATACAAATAATTCTTCAAAAACGTTCTAGTAATTTTCAAACAATACTTGAAGTTACAATTGATAATTTTGAACCGATACATTTTTTTTTTTCATTTCTCTTGAAGATCAAGTCAAAAATTAAAGTGTAAATACTGTGTATAATAGTATTCCATTTATTTTCTTCATATTAAAGGAGAAAAAAACTTTCAAGGTATAGTTAAATAAGAAAAATATGAATTAGAATGAACAATTACATTTGTCCGCTTTCTGACTTTAGATAGAATTGGAAATTATGATTTAGAAAAGTACCGAATAAACTGCTGCAACTCCCAGGCCTGGACTATTCGGTGAGGTAGATACGAGTCACTCTTCCGGGAGTACTCGGCGTGTAGCTACAACAACAGGAAATTACGTCACCTCATGCTTATTCAGAATAGATAAATGTGAAGGCTCAACCTACATGAGTCAGGTAGAAGTTGGCAGTCAGCTGGCCAATGCTCAGTACAGCCATTCCCACAGCTTTGCCTCCAAACCAGTCCCCATGGTGAGCCTGAAAAATACACGTTTACAAATTTAATATGGGAATGAAAACCAAATTAATTGTGCATCATTTTTAAACCAGTGTGCTTGGGATCACTACTGTGTTGTGGAACATTGTCTAGTGTGCCGAAGGTAATCACTCAATTTTATAATTTTAGGAATGAGTGGAGAGGTGTTGTAAAAGGATAGTGGGAGGTTTAGACGCGTTCTAAGGGATGGGCAAGGCACTCGTATGATGCGGCAGGGGTAAACCAGTGAAAGCTGTCGGGCCCTGCTGTTGAACAGAAGAGTGTGCCCTGACCCGAGTGACACGGGCGCTTTCTCGTGTCCCGTTTCATCTGGAGGGACGAAAGCATGACCAACTTGGGTGCCGAGGTGCTTAACTTCTTTGGGCATTTGGGTTGGTCATGGTCCAAACTTTTTGGGGTGCGTTTTTTGCTACGTCTTCCCTTTTTATTTTCTTTGTTTTTGTATGTGTTTTTCTTGCTGTCAGTCACCCCTCTAGAGGGATACGACCAGAAGATAGAGAGATAGATAGATCTTTGCAAAATAACATGCCATGACGTTTATTTGTTTTCTTCCATTGATCCACATCAGTAAGTGCCAGCAGATTTTGTTCTTATTATAAAATATGTATCTCCTCATCGGAATATGGAACTCCTCTACTCACTGACACCATCTTATAATTGCAGCCTCTGCGAAGCTCCTCATGTTGCATGTGCAAGTAAGTGCATTATTTAGATGCGCTCAACGCCCCTCTCACACTCTTTCATTCTACCTAATGTGTTCCAAAGTCCAAATAGCTTTGCTAAAACTAAGATATAGGCAGAAAGGCGCAATAGAATAAAAAAAATATATAAGGGCTTATTGAACTCGGTTGGGCATTGTAAACAATCCTGTAAACTTTGCCACAAATCCCAATCCAAGACAAACCCAAAGTAAATTGAATGCTGTTCCTGAAAAGTTGGGAGAATATGGAAGATGTTGGTCTATTTTAAAATGCAACACTCTGAAGACTTGTCCCCAACTGATATAATCATTGCAAGTGCTACTAACATTGCGTAATCTAAGTTGAAACGCACAGAAAAAGGTTTTTGTTATCGCCTTTTTTTTTTGGATCATGGGCATCTTAGCTGGAAAACAGCTGAGACAATAGCATGAGAACTTTCCTGGTCCCAGGTCAAATTTGATTAAAATCTGAAAAACTAAACATTGTATTTTACACGATTTCCTAAGGGTATGTTTAGGCGTTTCCAAAAGTGGCCATTTGGAGATGTCGTGTGCACAACTCTAGAACCTCTGCAACAGTGTATTTGACTTTGGCCAATTTTTTTGATATTAGAAAAGAGTTGAAAATGTTTTAACTTTAATCACTGGTTGTACCCACTTGCACGTGATATCGCGTTTAAAAATGGATCCCGAGTTCCATTACACAAGTTTATTTTCGACTCTGACTTAAATACAAATTGTACTTATGCATATATTTATGTTGGGAAGTTGACTTGCTAACCCAATGTGTCAATCATCATTTGAATTGGTCACTACTAGCTGAAGATTTTCGTAGCCAAAGTAGGACACACCTTTTTTTGCAATACAGACCCTTTAAAGGCTATTGCGGGCTGTGGACCGTGCAAAAAAAGCTTGCAATTTGTGGAGAGTGGTGTCAATTGAATGTTCAGAGACCGTATTAGAGAATCAAATTACAAAATTGTTTACTTGTGAAAGGAAATTATGGGATAAGAGAGATGTATAACAACAAGGAACGTCAAACAATGCAGAAATGCTTTGATGGGGATTTCTTTTTTTTGAATCTGTTGGCATTATCGTGCTTTTTGGAGAAACTTTTTTACACGGTTTGATTCACTGGACTATCGTGAATGTAACTTTCGTGAATCCTTTCATCAGTGAAGTACTTGTGGTACCTATTGGTGACTTATAGTTTTTGAGTATCTTGATTCAGACTTATCTACACTCATTTCTTGAATCCCAAGAGTTTAAGCTTTCCAATAATATGTGTCATGACATATTCCAGTGACATCGTTAAGACAGGTCTTTGCTTCTCTACAGTCTTGTCGGCCTGCCACTGCTCATAAAGGAGTTAGTTTCCTTTAACCACTAGGGTTGTAGGAGCACCATTCTGTGTAGTGTGTCTTGGGCAAGTACAGCCTGCTGGCACCCAACCCTCCCCAGGTCAACCAATGTTTCCACCCGCTCTCAGACCAGGGACCTTCATGAGTTAGTGCAGGGAAATATTAATATTATATATTAAAGGTGCTGTATGGAATTTGGAACTTCTCTAATCACTGACACTCTTCTGGCTTGTTTCATTAATGCAGACTCTATATCAAGCTTCTTGGGCTGCGCATGCAAGTATGTGCATTTTTTTAGACATCCTCAAGTAGACTTATTTCATCTTTGAACTTAGATGGGCATTGTTAACACATACCTAATAGAGAAATAATTTAATTAAACCTTAAAAAGCGAAAATATTCTACTTTCAACTGTTTAATTGACACCTGAAACGATGGAGCCCACCTTTAAAAAAACTTTGATGGAACTGTTCAAAATTTAGCTACAAAATAAAATAAATCAATCGAAGTAAAAATCTTGCAGATAATTTTGCTGATTTGTATTTTTTTATTATAAGAAAAGAAGTGAAAAGGGTGCATATATTGGACATTTTTTGTTCCCCTGACAGTGTTCAGTATTTTTTTTGTTATATTTTCCAAAGAAAAGATGAAAAATCCAGAAACGGGTTAAAAATTGGGTTAAATCCAAAATAACAGCAACATTCTTAAAACGGCAGTGTGTATTATTTAGAGGCCCCAAGTGGAAAACAAAGGAATCATTTTTTACAATATATTTTTGACGGACAGCATGCCTTAGGATATTTTTTTATGAAATAAGTGTGCCTTTGCCCAAAAAGGTTGCAAAATAGTGCAGTAGTATGAAAATATTGCGGTTTGGGTTCCTTTTTATTATTTTCCGTTCCTCATTATAAACAAAGGTCAGTTTGTATTGTGTAGTGTACTTTAGTTAACTATACATTTTCAGGAGAAAAACCTACCATGTATGGGTATCCATTGAGCGAATAGCGGTACAGAAGTGTGTCTTGGATTCTGTGCTTGGAGAAAATAGCCAAACCGCTACCGATCACCCCACTGGCAAGAAAAAAAAGGAAACCTTTAGTAGATATTCAAATAGAATACCTAAAACACGTCTGAAATAATATCCCATTTTTTTTCTTTTAGATTTTGAACGAACAAGCGGCCAAGATTGGAATCCTTTGCCTTGGTATGCAGGTTAAAAGAGAATTAAAGATTATTAATCCTTCACTCAGTTCCATTTAGAATGTGGATCAAAGCGCCCTGGCCACATCAGAGGCCTCTTGGACAAAATTTGCAAGAGGAGTTCAACTTGAAACATGTTACCTCTTAAAGTAATGTGCGTGAATGTGGCTATTGGCCAGTTTCCTTCTTAGGAACGTGTAGTCTTTTTCACTCCACACCTGTACAGCAGAAAAGAAATGTAAGATGTGAAAATGGTCACAGTGACTATGAAGAGTAGATCAACTTTGTTTTGATTTTAAATTTCACATGCCAATTCCAACAACAGGTTTTAACAAAATAAACACACAAAATGACATGAGTATCTGGTTGAATATCGTACCTCGGTACCCACCAATGTTATTTTTGTACTTTGTTTAAAAAAGGCAACACACAATGGAGACAAATGATATATTAAATTATATATCAAAACATAATGTTACTGAGGTAGGAATACGTGATTGTGTTACATTTTCTTAATCTTAAAAGAAGCAAAAACACGGGAGACGAAAAGGAACCCTCTGCTAAATTATATATCCAACTAAAATGATTTAAAATAAAGATCAATTGTAACAAAATTACTTTAAAACAGTACTTTCCTTTAATCTGCTAAAAACATTTTCAAAAGTTTCAAATAATTATGTAACAAATAATAAAATAAATGTTACATTTTAAATAAAAATGTCTATACTTACTAAATGTATTTTTAAAAATTATATCAAATCATAATAGAATATACCTTTATTGTCATTGTTACAACATGGGATATATTGTGACAACGAAATTGGCCGTGGCACTCCAGTACCACATTTTCCAGTGAGGATATAAGGAAAACAAAGATATAAAGGAACAAAGAAGATGTTTGTACTATCCTTGTTGTATAGGCTTTATTTTCCTCCGGAGGGAGGGTGTATGAGGGGGTGAGGGACAGACAGAGATGGGCGGATCCAACTAGATGTTTGATCTTACTGTACACACGGTCCAGTGTTTTTTTCCCTAATTGCTCAGTCCACGTATAGAATGGATTTGGGAAGTACAGTCCTTAAACATGCCCGATTAATTAATAGATTAATAGAGTGAGAATAGAAGTTTTAGCAGTCGTCGATTATATTATGCATTAACTCACTTCTTGAAGAAGAATCACGTCGTGTTGTTCTTGGAGCAGCATGTTTCCGATCATGTTGTACCGCTCAGAGCAATGCTTGCTTAGGTAGCGCACCCCCCTGACAATCCAAGACATGAGTGAAATGTCAACCATTTACATTCACTGAAATAATAGTTTGTGTTTTTGTGCTTGCGTGTGTTTGTGGGGGTGAAATTGTGTTTGTCCACTGACCAACAGTTGAGGGAGAATACTCGGATGCTGACGGAATCCTGATCCATTATGGTGGCACATCAAATCCTATTCCAGAAGGTCAAATATATCAAAGGACACTAATAGCCAGGTTTCTTGTTTTTGTTTTGTTCTGTTCACTGACCGTGGACTTAAAAATAAAGTCATGTAATAAGTAATGTAGTATGGTCTGAATTTACAAATCCAATTTCTTGGCAATGGCCGCTTGAACCCAATTGTCTTTATTATCATTAATATCCATTTAGTAAAACATTGTATGCAACAAAATTGGACATGGCACTCCAGAGTAAAAATTTAATAAAGACTTTAGAGGAAGAAGATAAAAGACCATAAGGTAAAAGGCAGAAAAAAAAAATATTTACAACGCAGTGCTTGGAGAATGGCCTCCAATGTGATAATAGAGAATGTTCGTGTTGATGGCTCTGCTTTGGCATCGCAAGCCATCAATGTCTCCTACACTGGATAGAGCAGCAAATGATCGTTTGGGCTGTATAAATTGATTTTTCTGATCCGTTGCCGTGCTCCCAGCATACCACACGGTAATGCCGTATGCCAGAGTGCTCTCCACTGTGGCTTTGGAGAAGGACACCAGCAGCTTCTATTCCAGGTTGTTTCTCCTGGAAAGTGGAGTCGCTGCTAGGCCTGCTCCATCACGTATGGAAGAATGACAGTTAAATGGTTTAACAGATGGATGAATGGACAGACAGATGGACGTATGCATCGAAGTATGGATAAATGGAGGGATGGGCTGACGGACGAATGAATGGACTGACTGACAAAGACAAACGCCTGGAGGCATGGATGGATGGACTGACAAGGTGGCATGGATACATGAAAGTACAAAAGCCAGGAGAAAATAACGTGTTTCCATTGTCATTAACCGACTTGAACGTTCTACCAGTGACAATGCTTTTGTGTGTGCGTGTGAGTAAAAAGCTGATCAGGCAGTTTGGATCACGCGCTGTTTATATAGAAAAAGGAGAAACGTCATGAAAAAACATGCCGGTCTCATGCAGTGGTGGGGATGGAATGTAACTAGGTTGAAGTGAAAACCAAGCCTGATGATGTGTTTCTCAAAGGATAATAAGCAGGGCATCTAGAATATTCAGAATTTCTCAATGTAAACACAAATAAAAGAAAAACAACACACAAAGAAAGAAAAAACAAGCCCTTCAAACTGAATGTTTTTATATGCAAGCACAAATGTAACCAGAATCGGAAGTCATGTATTTCTGCTACCCATTGCAAACATTAAAAAGGTGACCATGACGATAAAAAAAACATTGGGAACATTCTGTTTAGTTGAATCAAGAGCAGGGTTGGGTAGGGTTACTTTAACTTGATTACTTTTGGATTACTCCAATAGCAAATATGAATAGAATAGATTATGCCTTTATTGTCATTGTTACAACATGGGATTGGCTGTGACAACGAAATTGGACGACTCCAGTTCCACATTTACAGTGAGGATAAGGAAACAAAGAGATAAAGGAACAAAGAACTAACTGTCTTTGTTGTAAGTAGGCTTTGTTTTGGGGGTTGATGCTAATAAAAGACAAAAGAAACGAAAGATGAATAAAATGATGACTCACAACACGTGGTAAGCTTTCTCTCCTGGCTTTGATCTCCGGCAAAAATAACATAAAATGCGACGGAAACAAAATGAAAATAAATCCAAACAGCTTGCCAACATCATTTTTGCCGTTCCATGTATTCCGTTACTCCCCAAGCCTGCACAAAATTTTGTCATTTTATTCATATTTAGTTTCGTCTTTTATTAGCATATTTGGTATTGGAGTAATCCAAAAGTAATTGAAAGTAATCCAGTTAAAGTAACCCTACCCAACCCTGATTAAGAGATTCTTATAACATTATTTTAAACGACAAATTCCAGCACAATTATTTGTATAGCCCTTAATCACAAACATGTCTTAAAAGACTGCACAGAATTACATTGACACCATCGCCGGATTTTAAACGGAACTTCACGGATTTTATGGATTAAAAGAGCAAAGTTTTTATTAAAAAGCTGAAAAGCCTCTTTTTATTTTAACTTACCTGTCGGGACGAAGCTTTAGCGGCAGTTTGAGCAGCTTGAGGATAAGTATACTTCCTTGCGTTATCGACAAATAAAGACAACCCACTTCGTCGTCATACTTGTTCCTTTTTCACGAAGGGTGAAAGAGACAATACGACTCCATCGTCGTCGTAGTTTCTCTTTAAGTCTTTATCGGTCTTAGTGTAAAAAGAGAGCATGAAAGATCTGTCATGTTTGATTTTGCGTGGCGTCATATAGACGTCCATGTCGTCACATCCGGTCAGAAATTGGACACTTTCATTATTTTTTTTTTTGTAATGTTAAGATTTTATGTTGGGTTGTATTGCTATGAAACACTCTTCCAACCATTTCAAAAAACAGTTACATTTTAGATAACGGTTTATCGATGACTTCCGCCTTTCTATTGATTTGGGTGGAATTCTGGAAAATAAAGTTTTCTCCAGTAGTTTTTCTTCCGCATCATTTTAGACGTTTTATCCAAGCAAATCAAATCAAATGTATTTTTAAAGCTGTTTTCGTGCACTTAAGGTGCTGTATAAAACTGTCAGTGTGCAGTAAGAGAATTAAATACCCTCCTTTATACAAAAAACCTAATACAAAGGCACAAAAAAATATAGACCGAAATACAGTACATAATCTGATTCTGAATCCAAAGTAAATTTAATACTAAAATAGGGTATTTAAAAATGATAAAATTATTATTGTACAATAATCTTTGATGTATTTAAAAAACACCTGAATAAAATATTCAAAAAGTACAGTATGTGACATGTTTGATTTTGCGTGGCGTCATATAGACGTCCATGTCGTCACATCCGGTCAGAAATTGGACACTTTCATTATTATTTTTTTTGTAATGTTAAGATTTTATGTTGGGTTATATTGCTATGAAACACTCTTTCAACCATTTCAAAAACAATTTTGTTTTAGATAACGGTTTATCTATGTCTTCCGCCTTTCTATTGATTTGGGTGGAATTCTGGAAAATAAAGTTTTCTCCAGTAGTTTTTTCTCCTCATTTTAGACGTTTTATCCAAGCAAATCAAATCAAATGTATTTTTAAAGCTCTTTTCATGCACTCAAAGTGCTGTATAAAACTCAGTGTGCAATAAAAGAATAAAATACCCTCCTTTACACGAAAAACCTAATACAAACACACGCACAATGGTTAAATTACAAAAAAAAATCTACACTGAAATACAGTTGAGGGCCATCTAAAACATAATCCGATTCTGAATCCAAAATGTAATACTAAAATAGTGTATTTAAAAATGATATTTTTTGGTTTGAACAAATTTATTGACACTAATAACAGAAAACAATCATGACAATCTCAACAGCAATTAAGCACATTCACAATATTATATTTCAATATGACGTTTAACAGCAAACACAATGTGAGGTTTGAACAACCCTTCTTGAAAATCTTAATAGCAATCAAGCATATTCACAATTTCATTATACAACATCTTTGATATAATGATTATTGTACAATAATCTTTGATGTATTAAAAAAAAAAACACCTGAATAAAATATTCAAAAAGTACAGTATGTGTCATGTTTGATCGCGGGTGACGTCATAGGGGCAGACGTTCGTCGTCACATCCGATTAGAATAGAGTTTCATTATTATTTTTTAATGTAAGAATTTATGTTAATGTATATGAAGCAATAATTAAACCATTTTAAAAACAATTTAATTTTAGATAACGGTATATCATTGTTTTCCACTTTTCTATTCAATTCGGTGGAATTAAGCGAAGTATAGTCCATCCATCCATCATCTGCACCGATTATCCTCAGTAGGGTCGCGGGGGTGCTGGAGCCCATCCAAGCTATCTTTGGGCAGTGGCCAGGGGACACCCTGAACTGCACACAAGGACAGACATTTTGCTTGCTCATTCACACCTACGGACAATTTGGACTGGCCAATTAACCTAATATGCATGTTTTTGGAATGTGGGAGGAAACCGGAGTGCCCGGAGAGAACCCATGCAAGCACAGGGAGAACATACAAACTCCACACAGGAGGTTCGAATTCATGACCTCAGAGCTCTGCCGCACACGGGCTAACCACTGCGCCGCCATGCGCATTATAGTGTTTTCAGGTAATTTTCTTCTGCGTACTTTTAGACATTTTCTATAAAAAAGCAGTACATTGAAGAAACTCAAATAAATGACTGTATTGGATCAGTGTTTCCGTAGTGCGGTGGTTAGCACATCCGACAGGCTGTACTTGCCCAGGACACACCACAGGAAAAAATTTACAGGTAAACTAGTAGATTAGAGAAAAATAAACAAAGAGAGAGAAGGAGAGAGAAAGCTACAGAGAAAGAAAAAGATAGAGAAAGACTGAGTCAGAGGGAGATAAAAATACAGACACAGAAAAAGAAAAACAGACATAAAGAGAAACAAAGAGAGAGAGAAAGTGAGACAGAGAAAGAAAAACAGGGATAAAGAGAAACAAACAGAGCTAAAAAGACACAGAAACCAATAGAAAGAGAAAGAAAAAAGAACAAAAGAGCGGAAGATAACAAAAAAGGGAAAAAATACAGCTCATTTTTCTTATCAAGCAAGCAGGCCCACATATTTTACACCCCTGCTTTACAATTAAATATAATTTTGATTCCAAATTTAATTTTAAACTGAAATAGTATTAAAAACAATTATACAATGATTATTATACCATCATCTTTGAATTATATAAAAAAAAACACCTGGGCAAAATATTCGAAAAGTATAGAAAATATAACAAAAATTACCCCAAAAATTATATTCAAAATAAAAATCACGAAGGAATGCTTTCAAAAGGACAGAGTGCATTATTTCTTGCCTCCTGTCTGACAGTCGCTCGGGGAGTATGTCTTAATTTCAGGGTTGGGTAGGGTTACTTTAACTGGGTTACTTTCAATTACTTTTGGATTACTCCAATACCAATTATGCTAATTAAAGACAAAAGAAACTAAATATGAATGAAATTATGACAACACGAGGTAAGCTTTCTTTCCTGGCTTTGATCTCTTTGATCTACGGCAAAACTCACATAGAATGCGACAGAAACAAAATGAAAATAAATCCAAACAGCTTGCCAACATCATTTTTGCCGTTCCATGTGTTCCGTTACTCCCCAAGCCTGCACAAAATTTAGTAATTTTATTCATATTTAGTTTCTTTTGTCTTTTATTAGCATATTTGGTATTGGAGTAATCCAAAAGTTATTGAAAGTAATCAAGTTAAAGTAACTCTACCCAACCCTGCTTAATTTCACATCCATAAAACGGGCCTGGAAAGGGATGGGCACTGCCTGTCATGTCCAGCATGGTCGCCGTGGCGACCGGCTGGCTTCGCCCCCTTAGCACCGGCTGTAGCAGATTTCCTAATTTGCGTGTGTGCTTCTTAAGGGCGGGTTTTGGGGATTGCTGGTTGCGGGTTCATTGCATTACTTTGCATTATTCTGTTCTGTTTGACTTGAGGAAACCTGTACTTGCCTGTTCTGAGTAAAAGCCTGTTTTGTGAGTATTCCTAGTCTGAGTTCCTGTTTGCCTGTAAGCCTGTTTTTGTTTTTGTCCCTGAGTGTTGGACGACTTTTATTTCCTTAATAAAAGTAACTAATCGTTATCGCGAATGAGTTCACCCTTCCTGCCTCCGATCTGGTCCGGTCTCGTGACACTGCCAAAGACACACCACAAGAAGTGGTGCCGCCAACACCAAAGCCGTCAAGGGATCCATGAATTTTAATACATATTCAGGTTTTCCGGGTTTTGATGCTAATAACTATTATATTTCTATGAGACGATTTTAAAAGGAGACATTCATGAAGGGAACAAAGCAATAACACAACGCATCATGAGGGAAATGGCCCAAGAAGGCACCATGTGTCTTTTATTGCTCGATACATTGGCTTGATTACATTTTCCAACTTCTTTTTGGAAGTATAAAATTGCAATTCACAATCGTGGTAAAAACAATAGTAAACCACCTTAAACCTAAAACAATAAAAACCTTCCCACACCATTCAGAATATAATACATTAGATATCTCATTATTATTTTCAATATCAGCACAAACACACATTACTTTTCAGTGAGACAAAACACTCACGGTCAAAAAAAGATGACATCATTAAAACATACACAAATGTTGGCAATGGCGAAAAACGGTAAAAAAAAACAATAAAATAGGAGTGTAATTATTATTTTGTAGGCTGAAAAAAACACATTCAAAGCTAGGAAGGCACTTTTGTCCAAATGTAACCAATTTTACAACAAAAAATGTCCAGTGAGCCATGCACACAAACAGGCACTTTTTTTGTTCATCCGTCTCTTAATAAATTGGAAAGAAATATCACTATGTATTGAACCCCATCCTGCCCTTATTAATCAGCTAACCGACCCTATAAATAACAACCAATGATCACATTTGACAGTACACAGAGACGACAGGTTGAAGTTAAATGTCGATGTTACCGTTTTAATACGAACCGTTTCACCTCCTCTGCATAATAAGTGAAAACATATGACTTCGCGATACACTATTTCTTTCTTAAACAAAAGAAACAGCGACTTCAATGTGCTCATTACTCTCTGTGCCAGGTCACATGATCAAAATTAATTCCCCAGCCCTTACTCAAAATAAAATGAATCCTATGCAACACGTAATTATTTCAGATCCACCTGACTCACAGTACAGAAATACTATTATTATTTTCTCTTTAGGCTAGGCAGAATACTAAAACACTGCTATTAACTTTGTCCGTGCCAGCACACGTCTGCCGATATGTATCAAACGGGGGGATCGGGGGCATCATCGAGGGGTGGTGCAAGGTTGGTGTTTTGTAAGACGAGCAGTTCTAAAAGGCCTCGGAAAAAAAATCAAAAATAATAAAGAGTCTCATTTGAATAGAGGGGTACACACATGACAGCAACTGCGATTATATTCAACCTTTTCCAAACAAAGTCAGTAAAACTCGGATTGTCTGTACCGTAAATTCCGGACTATAAGCCGCTACTTTTTTCCCTAACTTTCAACCCTGCGGCGCTCGAGTGTTGCTACCATTAACTGCCCTGTCAAAGCTATATTATTATTATTAACAAAGCTTTGAAAACTCTCGGTGTACCGTCTTTCTTTGTAAATATGTGTAACCCATGTATAATATGTATTTGCAACTGTATATTTTTGTAATATATTTATTTGTATTTATTTTAGACACTTATTCAGATATGTTTTGCACGGATGAACGAAAAATGAGGGGCGGAACAAACGCGGGGTGCCGAGTTTAAGTGGGGACCGCTAAAGGTGAGGGACAGACAAGGAAAGAAAAAGGAGTTGCGTGAGTAAATGTGTTCATCTCATATATTTTTCCCACCCTTACCTTTGGAAATATACTTTTTTCCTTGGATTACTTTCAACGGGACCTGGACTCTGCAGGTATGTATCAAACCTGAAGTACCGGTATCATTTTCCGTTCATTTTGCCGGCTTTGATTTTTGGACTGTGGGCTTTAATGAAGGACATTTACAGTAGTTTCAATCACAGGACTTGAAGTCAGGTTTGGGTTAATTTTGTGTTTGTGTTACATGTTTAAATGTGGGCGTTAGCGGCTTATATACAGGTGCGGCTTGTGTACGTACAAAATCGGTTTTCCTCTTAAAGATGTGGTGGGTGCGGCTTATAATCAGGTTTGTCTATAGTCCGGAATTTACGGTAAATCAAATTATACTGTAAATCAATAAATCGCTGGAATAATTATCCTGTGTTTTCTGCAGGGTGACTTCAGTTTGGGTGGAAAGTCATGCATATTAAAAGTTTACCTGAAATTAAATAATCTTCTCTCTGTTCAGTAGATGACAGAATAATGACTGAAGGACTTTCTTAGGTGATTGGTTGTCTTGTGTATTCCACGTACCCACGGGATGTGAAATTTCTCATTTTATCAGTGGCAAAGTCTTTTCTGATGGCCTTAAAATGTCTGAATCATGAAATGCTAGTTATATTTTGTATATTTTGTAATTTCAAATTGTCTGTCAGCTTATCTTCCAATGCTCCTGGTTGTGCTTCTTCCAGATGAGTGCTTTCATATTCAAGCGTTTAATTAATTACATTTCAGGGTCAGAAAGCGACCCGGAGGCCTTCGCAATCAGTTCAGCAGGCCCTGTAGCATAATATAAATGACGAAAAGCTGTTGCTCGAGCCAATTAGATTAGAGTTAGCGGAGCAAGGGCCTTCTAGCTGGCCAAAGGAAATGCCAGCGGTTACACAAACTATGATTGGCGAGGGGGTGGTAACTGGAGTACCTCAACAAAAAGGTTGAAAGATAAATATATCCATGTCGACTGCTTTTGTCGAATGGACATTTTCAGCCCGAATCGAAGAAAAACGCACGCCAGCAATATGACAGTACAAGCTCAACTTTCAGCATTAGCTTCGATGGCGACAGAAGATAATTTCTTGATTGAACTGAAACGCACGGAGAATCTGCATGACAGAGAATTTGAAATCTTCTTCAGGAAATAAATCAAAATTATTTTTGTGCGCACAAAAATAGGATTTTTGGTGTGTAAAATGTGGCTACATTCTTACATAGTGTTGAATTTTTATGAGGATATTATTGATATGTTTTACACGAGTAGAAGCCGTAGCTGCAGTAAATGTCTTACAGCCCTAAAATAGTTATTAAGGGTTGGATTGAATCAGACGTAGCACTACTGAAAGCCTGGGTGTGAAATGCACAGCCCGCCACTGCTTTAAGGGTTGGGTAGTCTTGAGTATTCCACAAACCCGCAGGATGTGACACTTCACATATAATACAACATGCTGCAATATTTAAAAATGATGTGTGTACCCCCTCTTAAGACAATTTTAAAACACAAAAGGCAGTACCAGAATCAGCAACTCTTTTGACTGAAAACCGACCGGCTGCGGAGCTTATTTCCAATTGAACTTGCTGTATGATGATCTGTCATATGAAAAAAAAAAAAAACAAGAGAGGTAGTACACAAGGCAATTCAAAGTGGCAGGCAATATCTTTGGAGAAACAAAAGGCACTTTTCTTCCCAAACAAAATCGACCGCTATACCAATTCCGCTTCCTGTTCATTCCAAGGTCCAGATCTGTCTTTTTGTACCGCTCCGTGTGCTCTTCTCTTTAGACACCTTCTTATTCCCTCAAGCTCTGTGGCGTACCTCCACTTCATCTAAAGCACGTTATAACAGAAGCTGTTGGTCTGACAAATGTGTGCGATTGATATTTCATTCCTTATGTGTATGTGATTGTTAGTTCACTAGCGTTGTGTCTGGTTTTGCTGGCTGAGGGGAGGGGACGGCGTGTTTTCACTTTTTTTTGTTTGCTTAGTCCTTCACAAGTCTGTAGACGTGATACTGGGCACCGTGCTCGCTCGTGGACACCTCGAACACGAACGCGATGCACAGCAACGTCTCTTGGGTGTCCCGGTTCGTTACCACCTAGGGCCGAAAACAGAAGCAGTGAACATTTCAAATGGGAAACATTCACAGAGTTCAATCCTTCAAACTCATAACTTTTCTTGCCGCATTCACGTTAACTATGAAACGGATAGTCAGGTGGCTGAGCGGACACCGCAAATAATCTGAAAGATTTACACTCACAACCAATGCTCCCTCTAAGCTGCGCGCGTGCGCAATCGCGCACTGCCTGCACATTCTCAGCGCACAAGAAAATCTAGCCAGCGCACAAAAATCAGGGCTCAAAATTGCTAATTAAGAAGCGTATTAAGTCAAAGTTACAGTGCATGAAGGTAAAAATACACGGGTCCCTCTGACGCTGTCTTCTAAATGCGGTATTTGGAAGTCAAGGTCGAAGTAGAACGAAGTTGAGTAAAGTCAGTAGAGTTTTTCGAGAACCGGCTTCTTTGGCTCGGCTCACTAAAAGGAACCGGCTCTTCCGGGTCCCAAACGGCTCTTCAGGTTGTTTTTGCTTCTTTAATCCCTACATGACCAAATATTATGTAAAATTGTGCACAAAATGACTTAAAGGAAGGAGGGGAATAGAACAAAAAAGAAAAAAATACCAAAATGAAAAAGAAGTGAAAAGCTGAGAAAAAAGAAACAAAAGGAAGCAAAAAAAGAAGGAAAAATTCAGAAAAAAAGAAAAGAAACAAACAAACAAAAAAAGTAAATAGAGAACAAAAAGAAAAAAGAAACAGCTAGGAAAAAATAAACACAATGAGATTTTTTTAAAGGAATTAAAAAAAAAAAAAGAAAAAAAAAACAGGGAAAAAGAGGAAAAAGTTTGTGTTGCATTCATATAATTTCCAATTATATCAAGTGAATCTTGTTGCCAACATTGTACTTCCACTAAAAAATGTGATTAAGTACAGTTCTGTATCTTGCAACCGACTAAATAAGCCCCCAAAAATGTTAGTAGTGTGCGACAAAATATATCACGAAAAAAAAGAAAGAATTCTTGTGAAAGAATTGTAAAAACAAACGACGTTTGTAGGCCGTACAACCTTTGCAATAGTACATGAGTCAATTCATTCAAAAGATAAAAAATGTTTTCGCATTGCCGGAAACTCAGCAAAATGTAACGTGATGTCAAGTTTTGGACATGTTTGACAATGACTTAGTTGCCACACTTGGGATTGCTGTTACTCACTGTTGTTTCAAGCGTTGCTCACCGACTTTGTGTGAACGCTCAGACCCGTGGAAAATTACAGGGAACATTGCTCACAACGCGACAATGAAATCATGAATCATCATTATTATGAAATATTAAGCTTATAACTTTTCCAAATGATGCCTTCCTCCATGCCTGCCTTGAATATTAGTTTATTTAGGTTCATACTAGTCCGCGCGTGGTATCCGGAAGAAATAGATAGCTTGTAGAGTGCAGCAGTGTATCCTAACAGAACCGCATTTGTTTCGTACGTAGTGGCAATTAGGCATGACGCTTATATGTTACCTGAAGTATGGTGAAGTTTTCAAGAACACTGTTCATCATGTACTTTTCCGGCAAGTGTTTGAGCTTGTGGATGAAGTTGATCATGTACTCGCACATGGGCGAGCGGTGGATCCTGTAAACGTACTTGTTCCCCTCCAGACGGGCATACTCGGTCTATGGAAGACAAACATACATACGTAGCTAGTATACTCCAACTGCGTGTTTAAAGATAAAATTGATCACTGAGTGCTATTACCTCGACCTTCTCTACCACTTGCTTTCCGAAGGAGCAGACTTTGGTGGAAACCGTGATGGTCATGTTATCTGCACTGCTGTACTGGCTGGTGACGCCGTAAAAGGAACCAGGGCCGTCCTGCATTCCGCTGCTGTTCAGGTCAGCCTGGAGGGGAAATCATGAAAATGAAATGATCTGCATTTACATAGCGCTTTTCAAGTCAATGACTTCCCAAAGCGCTTTACAATGTGCTCCACATTTCCCAATAGCGGCCTTGCAGCTATGTAAGGCGCTAACCTGCTTATTGGGGGTATTAGGGGTTCAGTGTCTTACCCAAGGACACTTCAACATGTAACACGGACGAGCCGGGATTTGAACTGGGATCCCTTGAGCTACTGCCTTTCCAGGTTTTGAGCCATCCATTGACTCATAAATCATTGTGCGGTTAATAGACTAATACATCTAACTGTGTTGTTTATGTGTGTAAACATAAACATTTTTACACACATAAAAACTCTTCTTTTTGAAGAAAGCAATGTCTTACTTCAAAAATGGGCTTTTAATGAAAAACTGACCATGACGTGGCCTGTTTATCAAGCTCAATTTACAGAGTGTCTATTTACTACAATGCAGAGTGCCAAACATTGAAAATTATTTTTCAAAAAGGATAAATAGAACTTTCAGATTTTATTTTTTAACAGTGGCATTTAAGAGAACCATGTTTAAGCTTGCTGTTAAGTTTAAACTTGCTGTTAAGTTTCCAGCAGATAGCACTAATGAACCATTAATAACCAAGGCACTATCAACATTGTCAATACAAAATAAGCATTACTTTTAATTTTTTAGATTTTCCTACGTTTCATAGAAATACCGTAAATTCCGGACTATAAGCCGCTACTTTTTTCCCAAACTTTCAATCCTGCGGCTTATTCAGTGATGCGGCCAATTTATGTAATTTTTCTAACGGCCGCCAGCGGTGCTCAAGTACAAAAGGTAAGATTTAGACCGGTGGAATATATGCGCCGAAGAAGACTGCAACTTCTTAGCTTGTGCATAAATTAAATTAGCGTAAACATACCCTCATCATGCAAAATGTAAAAAGAAAGGCACATGACGCAGCTTTCAAGCTAAAAGCAATCGAGCAGTCCGATAAAGAAGGAAACAGAGCTACTGCACGTAAACTTTACTAGACCCGTTTACTGTGTTGCGAGCGTGTTGCTAGCGTGCTTTGGAATAAGGGAGCATGGGACGACGTCTATATGACAAAGTTTCTTTCGGACACTGAGGAAGAAAACTTTGATGGCTTCAGTTCTAAGGAGGAAGATGAGGACGGTTTACCGTGATTTTTACAAGTACGGTATGTTTTTTTAACAGACCCGTTTACTGTGTTGCGAGCGTGTTGCTAGCGTGATGCTACCATTTACTGCCCTGTCACAGGCACCGTTTGGGATGAAAGTTATATTATTATTATTAAAGCTTTGAAAACTCTCTCGGTGTACTGTCTTCTTTGTAAATATGTGTAACCATGTATAATATGTATTTGCAACTGTATATTTTTGTAATGTATTTATTTGTATTTATTTTAGAAACTTATTCTGATATGTTTTGCACGGGCAAATGAGAATGAAGGGGCAGAGCAAACGCAGGCTGACGGGAAGTGGAGTAAAGGTGAGACGTGTTCGTGGACGCGGCGGACAATAGTGGATATATATATAGTTTCCCACCCTTATTTTTGGAAATATACACTTTTTTCCTTGGATTACTTTCAACGGGACCCGGACTCTGCAGGTCTGCATCAAACCTTAAGTACCGGTATCATTTTCCGTTCATTTTGCCGGCTGTGCTTTTTGGACTGTGGACTTTAATGAAGGACATTCAGTTTCAATCGCGGGACTTAAAGTCGGGTTTGGGTTATTTTTGTGTTTGTGTTATATTTTTCAATGTGGGCGCATGCGGCTTATTTACAGGTGCGGCTTGTGTATGTACAAGATCGGTTTTCCTCTTAAAATGTGGTGGGTGCGGCTTATAATCAGGTGCGCTCTATAGTCCGGAATTTACGGTCATCTATTTTGTAATTTGCTATAAAACGATGTGGTCAACAACAGAAGATTCGTAGTATTTGGTATCGCTAACAATATTTGGCAATTTTGGAGGGACCATTTCATATATAAATTGAATTTCTCAGGATAAAGACTTCTAAGGCAGAGGAAACCTTTTATTTGTTAGTGTTTTATTTTTTTTCTATATCAAACCCAGGATTGAGTAGGGTTACTTTAACTTGATTACTTTCAATTACTTTTGGATTACTCCAATACCAAATATGCTAAAAAAAGACAAAAGAAACTAAATATAAATAAAATGACTAAATTTTGTGCCGGCATGGGGAGTAACGGAACACATGGAACGGCAAAAATGATGTTGGCAAGCTGTTTGGATTTATTTTGATTTTGTTTCTGTCATATTTTATGTTAGTTTTGCCGGAGATCAAAGAGATCAAAGCCAGGAGAGAAAGCTTACCACGTGTTGTGAGTCATAATTTTATTCATATTTAGTTTCTTTTGTCTTTTATTAGCATATTTGGTATTGGAGTAATCCAAAAGTGATTGAAAGTAATCAAATTAAAGTAACCCTACCCAAACCTGATCAAACCTATATTTAACCTAGTGGAAGACTCATTGAGACCTAGACCTCTTTCATGAGGGGGATCTTGAGCAAATAAAAACAAAAACATACTCACCAAAACTACCGATTTATGCGTCAGATTCACGATTTTCTACCTTTAAAAACGTTGAATGATTAAAATGTTTTAAAAAATTCTACCTTTTTATTTAAATTGAAACAACAACAACAAAAATATCGACTAAAGACTAGTATTTTAGTCAATGGCTGCTTTATGTTGAAGTTCCTGGGGTGAATAGATTTAAATTCCGTTGTGGTAAAAGTTTGGCACTTCCGGTTTTAGGCATTAACAATGTTCTCAATAAAATTCTAAATTAATTGAAAAGTAATGATTTAGGGGATTTTTTTCACATGGATTAACTTTCATTTGCAAATCGAATGATTAAAAAAAAGATGGCCAACAAAGAACCTTGCTCGAGGATTGAACGTCGTCCAGTTGTCGAGTTTTTGCTTGCTGAAAGGGGCAACCCAGTTAAAATTCCTATGAGACTGTCAACTGTGCATGATGCCAAAAGTTTCAGCTAAAAAATGTCTTCAAGTGGTCCAAATTGATTGAATAAGGTCGCAGCAGTGTTTGAGTGCTCTTAGCAATTGAATGTTATATCAGTCAAAATATTTTTAGGTTAGGGGAATACAAAAGCTTGCTGAAGATCTGCAAAAAAAAAAAGTCCATGCGTATGACATTATGTCTTTAGGTACCGTAAATTCCGGACTATAAGCCGCTACTTTTTTCCCAAATGTTCACTGCAGCGGCTCATTCAGTGAAGCGGCCAAATTATGTAATTTTTCTCACGGCCGCTTGTGATTTGGACCGGTGGATTTGGACCGGTGGATCACGTGCGTTGAGGAAAATTTCAACTTCTTAGTTTATGCAATAATTGTCCATATGACAAAAATTCTTTCCGATGGCGAAAGAAACGCCTTTGATAGCGACAGTTATAGGGAGGAAGATGAGGGGGGGGGCCGTTTTTTTTAAGGGTTATTATTCTGTCTTCTTTATTCATTATCGGTCAGTTCATAATACGCTACAAAGCCTAGGAGCCGGGAATCTTACTCTCAGCCAAAAGGCCAAGCTAAGGTCCTAGCCTTAAAGCCTTGCTGCGATCATAGAGCTGTATACTCATTTACACGATCACAGTCGACGGTTTACCGTGAATTTAACAATTACGGCATGCTTTTTTAACAGATACGCTTGATGCGTTGCGAGCGTGTTCAAAGTAGCGTGTTGGTACCTTTCAAAGGCACGGTTTGGGATGAAAGTTATATTATTATTATTAAAGCTTTGAAAACTCTCTCGGTGTGCCGTCTTTCTTCGTAAATATGTGTAACCATGTATAATATGTATTTGCAACTGTATATTTTTGTAATGTATTTATTTGTATTTATTTTGGACACATATTCCAATTAAAAAGAAGGGGCGTAACAGACGCGGGGGATGATGGGAACTGGGCACGGGTAAAGGTGAGTGTTTGTGAACGCGGGAGATAATAGTGGATATATATTTTTCCCACCCTTACCTTTGGAAATATACACTTTTTTTTTACTTGGATTACTTTCAACGGGCACCCGACTCTGCAGGTCTGCATCAAATGATAAGTAGCTTGCTCTATCTACTCTAAGTATCGGCCTGGTTTTGCAGTACCTCCAGGAACGCTGGAATTGCATTGATATCTTCTTGGCCCTTTCACTAGGACCTTAACCCAGTCCCTTGCCAGGAAGCAAGTGTTACGGCCTATTGGCTTAGAAATGTCTCATAAAATGACTGACAATATATATTGAATAAGTGATTACAAATATAGAACAGTAAACTTATACAAAATCCCCCCCATTAATAAATCTGTTCAATCAAATACGCCATTATTTAATGTGGGCGCATGCGGCTAATATACCGGTGCGGCTTATGTATGTCCTAAGTCAGTTTTCCTCCCGAAATGCGGTGGGTGCGGCTTATAATCAGGTGCGCCTTATAGTCCGTTATTTACGGTATATATTTTTATTATTTTCTCTAGTTTGAGTAATAGTAACTCACGATTGCAAAGCTCATTTACATGCAAAACGACCACCCTTTTGTCACATTGTAATTAAAGTGTGGCTCAAGTAAGAGTTTTTTATCACTTTAGAAATGTATCATGAACTCACCCAAAATTTAACCAGAAAGAACGCATTCTGGGGGCCTTTCTCGTATAGCTCCTTGAGGCCGCCTTTTTTCTCGGGGAACTTATCATAGATCTGCCGGATGTCCACAGCCTCGAGGAGAGGGTCGTTGTAGGAGGGATTGGTCTGTCCTATGTGGACAAACAGGTGTTTGCTGTACTGCAAAACAGAAAGACCAGAAGAGACATTAACCTTAATTACAGTCAGTAATGAAAATAGTGAAATAATGGGAATAAATAATGCCGTTACATAATGGCATTATTTTCTTAGTAACGGGGTAATCTAACTAATCTATTCCATCGTTGCATCACAGTAACTGATGGCCAAAAGCAATGCCTTCCGTATGTTTTTGGGCATGTTTTCTGTGTTTTTAGGTACATTTTCGTGCACGCATTTAAGGATTATTGAAGTATGTATTAACATACATTTTATGTGTTTACGTACGTTTATGCATGTTTATGTAGGTTATGTGTTTATGTACTCTCTGTGTGCTTACATATGTTTTTATGTGTTTGAATACATTTTTGTGCGTCTTTGTGTGTGTTAACAAACATTTTCGTGGATGTTTAGGTAAATTTTTGTGCGTGTTCATATACATGCTTATTGTTATTTAATTATATTGTTTACTGTTTCTTTTTGTTTCACTTCAAGTGTAGGAAAAATCTGTTGCTGGTGAGGTGCAATAAATATCACAAGGTTCTACAACACAACTACCTGTCTGTTCTTCTTTATTGAGTGACTCAAATACTGCTCAAAAATTTCAAATTCTTTGGCGTACTACAACTTTTCTTAAAGTAACAGAAATAGTTATTTTCCCTGGTAACCAGCTGTTTTTATTATAAAGTACAGTGGAACCTCGGTTTTCGAACGCCTGTCAGTTCGAACAAATCGGTTCTCGACCAAAAATTTCAAGAAATTCTTGTTCGCTTTTCGTTCAAAAAATCGGAGTTCGAACGCCGGTACGCTAGGGGCGATGCTGAGCGGCGTACGGGTGTAGATTGCCCCCACCCCTCGTGAAGAACTGTTGTCACGTGACCGCGCACTTCTTTTTGCTTTCGTTCTTAATATCAGTGAACGGAGTGTTTTAACCCCTAATTATGCCTCGGAAGAAGGTCGGTGCAAGCAGCAAAGTTGCTACAGGCGAAAAAAGAAGAGTAGTGCGTACAACTATTGCATTTAAGAAAGAAATAATAGCAAAATATGAAGAAGATGTGCGAGTTTCCCTTCTTTCGAGCGAATAGAGCATGGCTTCTGCAGACCACCACAAAGGTAAGAAATCCTATTCATAAATCTTTTCTTTATCCTTTAACCGCTCACCACTTGTTGTGGAGACCCAGGTGCTAAATGACGTGTAAACGACCTGATTTTTTTATTTTTACACGTTCATGTTAGCGTAATCTTTCGTATGGAAGATTATGCTAACGCGAACATATGATTAGCATAGGTTAGCTTCATGTTTACTTTCATGGTAAACGTTCAGAGTGTTTTAATTTCATCAAAACGGTGCTGCCACGAGCGGCTGCCTTTTCCAGCAGCTGCCCTATTGTTTTATTGTCTGCTCCTATCTTCGGTGTTTTTTCTTCCCGTTTTACTTCTATCCTATGGACATGGGTTTTAGCGCACAAAAAATGCGTGTATTCAAGGAATTTCAACTCCTTGCCCTGAAGAATTCTCGTGCCGGCGTGATGAAGGGCCCTATCGTGGAAGAAGCTAGCGAAGCGGCTAGCGGCGTTATAAGTCTTCGGTACCGTCCGTAATCATGGTAAATGCGAACTCACGACCAAATAAGATCATCGAGTGCTAGTGGAAAACATCGAAGCGCACAGGGAGCGCAGTTGCTGTGTTTTGCGGAAACGTGGCTCACGTTTAGCATTCCGGACGCTAACGTGTAGCCACCCGGAGCTACCCGGAGCAATCCGGCTTCAACGCCGCTAGACAGAGACACGAAAGCTGGGGGGAATCAGAGAGGAGGCGGACTTGCTAACACGAGGTGGTGTATCCCTGGATTTTCACAAAGAAAAGTTTTCCATCTGCCGCAGGGATGTCGAATTTTTGGACTGGCGTGACGTCATCCACTTCGCTACAAGCACCCCTAGGGCATCATGTTCATCTGTTAATAAACAACGGGGTAGACTGCTGGAAGTGTGAATTTCCCTACGGGGATGAATAAAGTATCTATCTATCTATCTATCTATCTATGTATCTAAAACGATTTTACATTACTTTTAATGGAAAAACTGATTTTCGGTGATCGACCAAATTGGTTTTCGAACAGGGTTCTGGAACGGATTATGGTCGAGAACCGAGGTTCCACTGTAATTCAAACCAACTCTGTTACTGTAGTAAGTAGTGAGTAACTTCTTAAAGTAAAGTGCCAAACATCGATTACTGTATAGTTCCTTCCCGTATTAACTTGCTTCAGAATAACAATTTATTCATCAATAATCTACAAGGTACAGTGGAATTGGGAAAAAAAATTGCTATTGATTAAGAACCTCTCTGAATTAAAATTCAGAACCTTTGTGTTGCAGTTACAACGGAACCACACGATCTATAATGCGTAAAACATCATTGTACTTTGGCCAGTTATACTGCTTTTTAAACATAACGTTAATAAAAAAGAAAGTACCTTATTTCCCGCACTATAAGGCGCACCTAAAAGTTTTAATTTTTTTCAAAAGCTGACCATGCGCTTTATGATACAGTGCGCCTTATATATGGCTCAATATTAAATCGCAATGTCTCGCAACTTACGCAACAGCCGCCGACTCGATTTTCCCCCGAACGTGGAGTAGTCCGCGGTGTATGCTGGGATTTATATACCGGCGTTTCATTGGCTAACCAATGTGTCAATCATCATTTGAATCGATCGCTATTGGCTAAAGTTATTCGGAGCCTCGGATAGGCTAGAGGGCCGAAACAAACCCTGCAATTGGCCGAAAAAGATGTGTCAATCATCAGTTAAATCGATCACTATTGGCTGAAGTTATTCGGAGCCTCAGATTAGCTAGAGGGCCAAAGCAAACCCTGCAATTGGCCGAAAAAGATGACTGAATAGCAAGCTTGTTAAACTACGCCATAAAGAAACATGTTTCATTAGTCTTTTTTTGTAAATATTTTACTCTCCTGGATTTACTACACTCACAGTTGTAAGAAGTCCATGGTTGCGTATCATTATTGAACGTGAGAACTTAGGTGAGCTATGCGTTTTTTTTTTCCCGGTATCTTGTTTTAGAACGATCTTGATGTTGCTGTGATGAGTTGAGTGAATTAAACTCAATTCCAAGTGTTTATTGTCATATGCACAGTAAAGTTGCGAGCGAAAAAGAAAATAGAAACTAAGGAATGGTTGGCATTTCTTGGATCCCAAGACTTTAACCTTCCGAATGATATTCTAAATGATGAATTTGAGCGACATCGTACGGACACCGCATCCGCACGTGTCTACGACACGTATTTGCTTTTTTGCAAGCTTTGGGAATGTTAAGGGGGTAATCAGTTGGACTGAATCATCTGATTGTTTTGTCGACGTTCCCATTGTAGCCCCTTATAATCCGGTGCGCCTTATCTATGGAAGATATAGGACCAAAAACTATTTTTTGGGGGTGCGCCCTATAACCCGGTGCGCCCTATAGTGCGGAAAATACGGTAATCAAATTCATTGGTACCAGGCCAGTGGGTCGTTTGGTACCGTGCTGCAGAGATAAAAAAAAAACTTTATTTTTGGCTTATACTGTATTTATTTCCACAAAACACACATTTGTTTCTTACACCCCAGTCAAAAAACTCAGAGTTTAGGTGCACCATGTATATTAGGTTTTACAGTTACCGCTGAACATATTTGTTAGGCATTGGGTGTAAAGGGAATCTAACCAGGATCGCAGTGGTGAGAGTGCCAAATAACCAGCTCGGTGGCTTTGCGGGTAGGGCGCCCGCCCTGAGACTGGGAGGTTGCTGATTCAAGCCTCAGTCGGGTCATACAACATTGCCTCCCTGCTTGGCGCTCGGCATTAGGGGTTGGAATAGGGGGATTTGGTAACCTAATGATTCCTAACACATCAGTTGGGTTCAAATGGCCCCATGAGAATCTCATTGTAAGAATGTGGTACCATTAAAAACTGAAACTGAATATAAACAACTAGATCACTATGAATGTAGATGATATAGAAAAGGGCTTCTCAATTTGATCACATTACTACATTGTTTTTAATTACGGTGCCACACTGTACCAGTGTTCTCGTTAGCCCGCGTCCCTGCGTCCTAGACGCATTATTTTTGCTGGGGACGCATCGTGTCAAATCAACATGCGTCCCCGGGACGCAACTTTTTTGACACAAAATTGTCATTATCATTTTTTTAACAAAAATTTACCGCACTCCAAACTTTTCGTGAGGCAGATATGCCATTGTTGTTTTGGTCTCGCGGTTCGAGTTATCGTCTGCACGCCGATCTCCAGTTCGAGTTGTGTAGTGAAAGTCCGTTTCTTTTTAGAGAACCGGATTTTTCGGCTCAACACATTAAAGAGAGCCGGCTCTCAAACGGCTCACTTGCTTTGATGCATTATATTACGAATGATTATGTTGTATAAAGAAGTTAAGAAAAAAAGGAAGTATAAAAAGAGAAAATGAAAATAGACAGGTTTGTGGGGATCCCTTTTAATCAGTATATTACCAACAATAATTGAATGCAGAAAATGAATTAATAATTTGAATAAGAAAATGTATTATTCTACTTAATTATATTTGCATGTATTTTTTCCTTCTACAGTGAACGTCCAAGCACTTCACTTTTGAACTTTTTTTATAATAAACCTCATTCATGTCGAGCAACTCAGTGTCTCACAACAAAATGTTCATTAACAATATATACAGGGATGTGATTGAGGTGAGGAGAAAAAGTCTGAAACCTAGCCGGGGGTTTGGGGGCCCAGGGCAGAGCCCAGTGGGGGGGCGATGCCCCCCCAAAGCTCCTGGGTTTTAAGCAATTTACTTGTCCAAAACCATGCTTAAATTAATAATTTAACATCTTTAGAAGATTTAAATAACAAAATAATTTGCCCACATACCTGATTTTTTTTGTAAATACTGCAAGGTCAGTTCAAATGCAGTTCAGACCCTGCAGCTTGTGCAACGATGTGGCCAATTTATGCAATTTTTCTAACGGCCACCAGGGTGCGCCAGAGCAATAAAGGAAAGAGTGAGACAGTCTGATTGGTTTGCTACGCAAGTGAAAAAGTCGGAATTCAGACTATAGTCGGAACAATCACATCCCTGTATATATGATATAAGGAAACACATGTACAATACAACATGTTCAACTACATAAATAAACATGTTTGAAAAAAGAAAGATTTTTTTGTATTTTGTAAGGAAAAATACGACAGTTTTTAAGGGCATGGAGCACACTAAATCTTGGGGACCCATAGACCTCTGTTGGGACCCATAGATTTTTGAGCATGCGAGTCCCCGGGACCCATTACTTCTCAGAGGTAAAATGAGCACTGCTGTACAAAGTTGTAATGGAGCATTCTGAAAAAAGGTCAGCCTAAACAACATTGTACAATGTGTTACCATAAGTAAAAATAGTGTGAGCTATGTCAGCTAGATCTTAAGTGGTCTAGTAAATGCACAGTGGAATTTGACTTATTATTAATATTATTATTATTGTACTAATATTATTATTGTTGATACTACTAATGTTGTTATTGGCCCAGCCCGCGAGAATATTGTCAGACATTAAATCGGTTATTGGTACAGAAAAGCTTGCGGACCACTGATCTAATCGACAACAATTGAGCTGTCGTGTTAGTTTTGCCCTCAACAACTGTGTCAGTTCATCGTGTCAAAAATATTTTTTTTCAAAGAAGATCGACAGTGTGCTCACAGTGTCCGGGTCTCTTTGGACTTCCATGAACGCCGAGTACTCTAACATGCGCAGCTTTGATGAGGCGATGGTTCGGTCCTGCCACACGGGTACAGCTGTAACTGTAGGCGCAGGAGGTGGTGCCAAGGACTCATAACCTGAATTTCAAACACATAAGACATTTATGACTGTCAAAAATCCTGAAGTCTGGTATACTGTATCTAGACAATACAGTATAGACAAAGTCATCAGACTTACTTTGTATGGTCTGAGGTACAGGACCCGATAGGGTCGGGTAGGGCGGCTGTGCAAAAGGTTTAATACTAGAGAACAACAAAAGTTTGGTCAGTTCAACTTTGCATGAAAAAACAACATTTGCCTGACAGGTATTAAAGCTTTAAAAATGGCTTATTATCCAAACTGTACTTTTAATGTCTCGATTTCAAAAATGCTTTTCTGGGTTCTTTAACAACACATCAGGAGTGAAAATAAACTATCCATCAGTTTTGAGAGTTCTATTTGAATAAAAGCATGTTCTCCAAAAGTTCGAAGCTAGGCTAATTATTACCCGCCAATTTTAAAAACAGCTTGAAATACACAGAATTATTTTCAAATCCAAGTTCAGTAAGGACACATGCGTATACAATTTTGAATAATCCGTACATCCCTTAATTATTTGTTTGGGTTATGGTTCTATGAGTGCTTTCACGCCTAATGGAAAGTACTGTAATTTTTTAAATAATATTTTTCATGTCTTGCGTCCTCCCCCCATAGCTGTCATGCTAACAACAGCCAAACATCCTAACCAACTCTCCAATCATGACTTCTGGAGTAAGCCCTGATTTAAAGTATAGTGACCCTCGACATACAAGATTAATTAGATCCCAGAATCAGCTCATATCTAGATTTGCTCGTCTCATCTCATCTCATTAGCTGCACCGCTTATCCTCAGTAGGGTCGCGGGGGTGCTGGAGCCCATTCCAGCAATCATCAGGCAGTGGGCAGGGGACACCCTGGACTGGTTGTCAGCCAATCACAGGGCACACAGGGACAGACAACTCGCTAGCTCATTCACACCTAGGGACAATTTGGACCGGCCAATCCACCTGAAATGCATGTCTTTGGAATGTGGGAGGAAACCCACGCAAGCACGGGGAGAACATGCAAACTCCGCACAGGAAGCCGGGTAGCTGGATTTGAACCCACACAGGAGGTTCCCAAGACCTTAGAACTGTGCCACACACGCGCTAACCACTGCGCCGCCGTGTTGCCCAGATTTGCTTGTATCTCGAGTAAATTTCCCCCATACGAAAGAACTTAAAAAAACAATCGTTCTACGACCTCCTAAAAGTATCAAAGTTAACCCTAAATACCTATAAAACACATCTTTCTGATCACCAAAACACATTCAAATAGTAAATGAACATAAAAATACAGTAGTAAAATAAATAAGATGATAATAAAATGACTTCAAAGCAAAGGTGTTGTGCACCCAGGAGAAAAGTAATGAGTTTAAATAAACAAAACGAAAAAAAAACTCAAGTGCGCAGGATCAGATCTGTCTGTCTTTAACTGAGCGGTCTCTGCTGGTAGCATCTGAAATTTCTCATAACTTGGGACTTCCTCTCGTATGTCAGGAAAGATTTTTGATCGAAAGATATCTTGTTTTTCATATTTCTTGTATCTTAAGTAGCTCATGTAGGGAGGTATCACTGTACAATCTCATCATAGAACCTTGTGAATATTTAAAGGAAGTATTCTCAAACATGTTTTGAGGATAAAATAGATTTGTTTCAATTGAGTTTGGTATCAACGTGGTGAAACATTGTACTACACAGCATTATCTCCAGACAGAAGAGCAGTTTCAGCGACAGACTGCTGTCACTGTCTTGTACTACGGACAGACTGAAGAGATCTTTTCTTCCTCATGCCATGAGGCTCTTTAACTCTACCCGGCAGAGTAAAAGCCCACAGTAAACCACACCACCTACATTGCATATCTTATTGGGGCGGCAGTAGCTCAGGAGGTAGAGCGATCGTTTTAGGATTAAGGGATCCCAGTTCGAATCCCGGCTTGTCCGTGTTACATGCCGAAGTGTCCTTGGGTAAGACACTGAATCCCTAATACCCCCAATAAGCAGGTTAGCGCCTTACATGGCTGCACAGATCACGGCCGCTATTGGGAAATGTGAAGCACAATGTAAAGCGCTTTGGGAAGTCATTGACTTGAAAAGCGCTATATAAATGCAGATCATTTCATTTCATTTCATATTGCAATATGTATTCTGTGTAGCAATATTTAGTTATTCTATATAACACGCTACAGTGGGCATTTGCACGTCACACTGGGTATTTGTATATTGTATTCTTTTTGCTTTATTATTGTATTGTTCTCAGCTCAGGGATAATAATAATAATAATAATAATTTCCTTTGTATTGTCATTCTTTGTAACAGTGTACACAGAACGAAATGTCGATACACCTGACCCGTTGTAGCGAGTCGATGCAGCCGCAGCCAACAGAGGGCGCCGCCATTATATGCTACTGGAAATGTGAATTTCCCTTCGGGGATGAATAAAGTATCTATCTATCTATGAAACAAGAATGAACATGGCACTCAAGGGTAAATATAAAATAGACTTTAAATAGAAAAAAAAGGATAAAAGGATAAAAAGGCACATATATCTAGAACATATTCATGATTAAGGCATATGCAGGCTGTTTTAAATTGTGGGGGAAATATCACTTCCCGAGATAAGCATGTGTTGCTGCACCAGCAAAGTGTAAGTCCACCTGCTTTATAGCTTTCCAACTTCCAACAGGCCAAACATTGGAGTAACTGGAGGGTTTTTTTGTTAGTTTTTCAATTTTTGGTTTGATGGAATTTCATTTCAATTTGGTGCAGGAAACATACAAGAAAAAAAACGTGTGGAAGTTAGTGGCAAAACTTGGGTGCTCAGGTTGAACTTACACATGGCTGGTACGACCAAGCCCAGGAGTCCTTCCTGGGTTGACATCTAGAACAAGCCTGATGTGCACAAACATCACGCATTAAACATGCTTTACAATGCAGCTAATTTATGCACCGATAACAATATCGTCTTGAGTTATTGCCACGAGCGACCCCCTGTTGGGCACCCCAATGAGTTTTTGTGGGGTTTTACTTACTCCTGAGAGGGTCCAGGCTGTCCTGGAATCGTCGGGGGCCAGAACTAAAGGACAATAGAATTGTTTCAGCCTAAAAGCATATTTAGATATACAAGAAGGAGAGGGCGGGGAATCTCACTCTTCCTGGCTGGTAGGGGGCAGGGGGCATTGGTGGTAGATGATTCTTGATCATGCTCGGCGAGACGATTTGCGCCGACGACAGTGCAGCCATGTTCTGCAGGGCTTTGTCTTTGGATGCCTGATCCTGTGTGACGGTAGAGGAAAAGGAGAGCAGTTAAGCACAAGGGGGCGCCACAATGTGAACATGACTCTTAGAACGTACACACATACCAATATTGGAGCCAAATTCAAATACCATATTTTATGTGATATAAGGTTCACTAAATTATAAGGCTCACCCCCCAAACAACATATCTGATACATGACTAAAACTAGTTTGATAAAGAGATAACATCTCTAGTGGGCTAGTGGATAGGAACCGGCGCTCACCTCGCCGTGATCCGGGTTTGATTCTCATTGCATCTAATGATGCAGTACAACAATCTATGGCATTAGTGGCTGGGTGGTTAGAATTTGGTGCTTTAACCATTGCTATTCAGTTTGCCCCATTGCCACCAAGCGATATTTGATTGCTCGAACACGGTAAGGCATTTCTAATTTTGTTTGCATTGGATTATAAGGAGTACGTTTAAATTTCTGGCCAATTTGGGGTTTTTGGGTGCACCTTATAGTTCGGAAAATACAGTATTTTATAAATCAGTAATGACTAAAATCTCTGTGATGGATTTTCCTGAATATACCGTGGTGTTGGGTTGGTTAGACAGTTTCCCTTCTCAGTCCAGAGATTTCCTTATTTATTTGTTGCACATAGTGGTACCCCTACAGCCTTGGGGATCCCTGGTTAGGAATTTTAACAATGGCGGACAATTACATTACTTATAGACTGTATTTTGTGGACTATAAGGCGCACCTAGAAACCAAAAATGTGCCAGAAAGTCACAGATGGCCAGTGTGCCTTATATATCCGAAAAAAGGTAAATCAAATTGGAAATGCATAATAACAATGAATTGTTATTACATGCTGTAACCATTTATGAGGTCATTATTTGTTTTAGTGGTTTCATAATGCTAGTTAATGCTCTATGAAATAAGTGATTTTCATTTTTTGGGGGACTTTTTTTAATTAATCCTAATTTTTACGGCAGTTTCAATTTCACGCTACTTGTAGTGAAGATTTACGGAACTGTTTTTGCAGGGGGCAGCACGGCGGCGCAGTGGTTAGCGCGTGTGCGGCACATTTCTGAGGTCATGAGATCGAACCTCCTGTGTGGAGTTTGCATGTTCTCTCCGTGCTTGCATGGGTTTCCTCCGGGCACTACGGTTTCCTCCCACATTCCAAAAACATGCATGTCAGGTTATTTGGCCGGTCCAAATTGTCCCTAGGTGTGACTGAGATGAGCGAATTGTCTGTCCCTGTGTGCCCTGCGACTGGCTGGCAACCAGTTGAGGGTGTCCCCTGCCCACTGCCCGAAGATAGCTGGGATAGGCTCCAGCGCCCCCGCGACCCTACTGAGGATAAGCGGTGCAGCTAATGGATGGATGTTTTTGCAGGTGGGCTTTATAATCTGATGCCTGTGTGTGAAACTATTTTGCAAAAAGACTTATTTTTGTTGGTGCGCCTTACAATCCGGTGTGCCTTATAGTTTGAAAGAGACAATACAAAAATAACTCCCACATTTTTTTCTCTTCGGAGAAAAGACTCATTATATCAGGGGACTCCATATCTTTAAGGTCCAATATTCTTGCTTGACATTGCCATCGTGCCACGCGAATAGGTAATTATTCGTGGAATGATTAAGATGATGTTTTTTAGGTAAATATACTAAAGAAGATTGATATATATCAAGCGTCCCTTTGTGTATAATATGTTATCGGAGACACTAGCACTACTATGAGAAGTTTGAAATGTAATTTATTTGTTTTCTAATTTTCCTTTGTGGGGTTAAGTCCTCTGCGATTGGCTGGCAACCTGTCTGGGGTGTCCCCAGCCCACTGCCTGAAGATGGGCTCCAACAGAAAATGGATGGATGGGTTAAGTCATGTGTTCTTGTTTTCATTTTAAATTTGTCTTACCTGAAAGTGAAAAAATGGGCACTTAAAAAGCTCCGGGTTCAGCCTACTCCCTTTGAGCACATGTTTGAGTATTGTATTATTGTATTACACAGCTGTTTTTTGTGCATATAGTAGTTCGCCTTTGATAATCAATAACCAATGTTGTTTTTTGTGGTGTTCCTAAAAAAAAATCACAAAAAAACAAATTAACTTTTCCTTTCACTTTTCTCAGTTTTGATATTTGATATTTTGATATTTATCGTGCATGCTTGCAATTGGTTATGTTTAATGACTGACTGATTTCATCAGGAATATTTAATATTGGTATGTGTGTAGCTTGACATTCCTTCTGCAATTGTATACCATATCAGAATTAGCGTGAAAGTACACAAAATAAATAAATGATGCATTAAAAAGAAAATCCCACTTCTCTTTTAGTCTTTGAAAGAAAAGAAAAGCTGAGCGTTATTGCCATCACCATGGAAATAGAAAGGATTCGGAGAACAGCTATGTAATGATAAACTGAAGTAGAGCAAAACAATAAACGAATCTTATTGGAGTCTCTCGGTTTCATAATCTAAAGGTTGCCTCTGACAAATATTATGCCTTCGTTTTTATGTGTGGGTTTGTTTTCTGTTGGCAGCATTTTATCCTTTCTATATCGTTTCGTGTTTGTCTGCAAAAGCACCAAGCTTTTATCTCGAGACCAAAGCCCCAAATAACAAAACAGCACCTCAAAAAAGCAAGCGAGGATGCACAGCAGGTTTTCAACAGTGAGGCTATTTCCTAAGCACTGAGCCTCATTCTGTGATAGCAAAACAATGGGGGCAAGGCCGGGAGCGGGGTTGGGTAATGCCATGCCAGCAGAGGGCGACAAAGAAGCATATTGATGCCGATGATGCCAATAGGGGAAGCATAGCGAATGGCAGTCATTGGATTCACTTACCAAATTCATCGCCTACAGCAAAACAAAAAAGAGAAAAGAACTGTTAGATATCTTCATTTAAACGGTCTTGATAGACGTTTTGGGCCCAAGGGAGATGGACATTGTATTATCAGTATGCCAGGGGAAATTACTTATTAACAGGGTTGGGTAGGGTTACTTTAACTTGATTACTTTCAATTACTTTTGGATTACTCCAATACCAAATATGCTAATAAAAAACAAAAGAAACTAAATATGAATAAAATGACTAAATTTTGTGCAGGCTTGGGGAGTAACGGAACACATGGAACGGCAAAAATGATGTTGGCAAGCTGTTTGGATTTATTTTCATTTTGTTTCTGTCGCATTTTAGGTTATTTTTGCCGGAGATCAAAGAGATCAAAGCCAGGAGAGAAAGCTTACCACGTGTTGTGAGTCATAATTTTATTCATATTTAGTTTCTTTTGTCTTTTATTAGCATATTTGGTATTGGAGTAATCCAAAAGTAATTGAAGGTAATCAAGTTAAAGTAACCCTACCCAACCCTGCTTATTAACTTACTTGGGCAGAAAAATAAAAATGTCAGCTAAGTTGAGTTAATGTAATGAGTAGTTAAAACAAGTTACAGTATTATTTTTTTTAAACTTGACAAAAAAAGGTTACGACAATTCCTAAACCCTTGGCAAATATGCACTGGTTTTGAATTTGATGCTTGCAACATGTTAAAAATAACCTCCCCAAAAAATGGGACAGAGCCCCAATCCTTTCAAAAACACGCAACATGTATGTGAGAACCGGGGAGCCTAACACAAATAAATTAAAATTACTATTTAACTCATTCAATGCCATAACGTATAAAAGTATAAAACGAAGTAAAAGTTTTGCTTTTCCTTTACAAAAAGCTGATTTTCTCAGAAGTTTTGGAAAGAAAAATTTTCAGGAATGTTCAACTGTTGTTAACTTAACAATGGTAAAAGCTAGACATATACTTTTTTCATACTTTTTTTATATGTCCTACAGTCCTATGCCTATATAGCTGCAAAACTAAATTTTCCTGGCACGGGCATCTGACGTTGAATAAGGTAAAAAGGTATTCTGATTCCTTTATATGCCTCACTTGACTGTAGATTTTAAAAAAGATGCATCAAGTTTTTACTTCTCAGTGAAATTTCAGCATAAATGCTTGCCCAATAAAATCGATTAAGATCTATTATTAAAAGTGTCTGCAACTAATGCTAAATGTAATTCACCCTGGTCATCCTGAAAGGGGGATTACCACTTGTGGGGTCCCTTCTCAAGGTTTCTCTTTTTCCTCACGCTGAGGTTTTGAGTTGTTCCTTGCCCACATGTTGGTTTAAGATCAGGTAATTGTGTCATTGTAATCCTGTGCAGTCCTTTGAGACATTTTTGTGATTAAGGGCTATATAAATAAATGTGACTTGACTTGACCTTATTTCTTTATTTATTTCATCAATGTAATATCATTAAGAGGTATGTAAGTATACATATGTTTATCAGGTTCAAGTCAATTGTTAGCGTATGCTAATAGTCAAATGCAATAAAAATATTATCAGCAAGCTGCTGCCAATGTTACAGTTTTGGTTTAATGACAAACTATTCACAGAAATATATTTTTTTGCACTTATTTATTTTCTTATGTTCACTGGGGAAAAAAACTGTTATAATTCATTGCATCATTCATTTGTTTTTATTTAATTTTGTAAATTGGATTTATTTTTTTTATTTTTTGCTGTAAAGGTAAGTATAGCACTAACTTATTATTGTTAATATTGTAACATTGATTTTATTTTTTTCTCGGGCAGGGGTCTAACACGTGGTTGGTAGCCCCTAAGAGCACTTGAGTAACAAACAGACAGGTTCTAAAAATACTTCAACAGTTATTGGTCATGATGATTTTCCAGGTAGCTTGATTTCTAACTGGCATTATGATTTGGTGGTAGGTAATCAATGTACCAGTACTTGAATCAGTTTTTGGTTACAGATCAGGGGATGATGTAATGGTTATCTGTGCAGCCCTTTGAGACTTTTGTGATTAAAGGCTATACAACTAAACATGACTTGACTGAGCCTATTTTAAATCAACTTCTAATAATGACATCCTGGTAATAACATAGTAATGACAAAGTAATAACACGAAAGTGTCATTTTAGAAATGCATAACAAACAGGTAGCCCTCTGTGCCAATCAGTAAAAAAATGTAGCTCTCAGCTTAAAAAATGTTAGTCCCTTGCTCTAGAGAGTTGTATATGATTATCTGTAACTTTAAACCAATAATGTTTGCTATCTAGTGCTTTCACCTGTTTTGATCACAGGTTAAAACATTTCAAAAAGTCAACTTCTGTTGGTGATACATTTCAGTTGTATTGTCCAGGGTTATTTTTCAAATGTCCAACTTAATGCTGGACTTCTTGGTTTTTTTGTTTTTTTTTTTCAAATTGTTTCCAAATATAAATAAAAGTTGTCATCTGCTGTTTTTGTATTAGTTACGCAAGAGGTTAATGTCAGAAATCTGCTTTGTGTGAATATGGTATAAATGAGATTGATCATTTTAGGAAAACAAACAGTTGAAAATCAGAAAAAGGGAAAAGAACAGGGAAGGTTTTCAATGAGCATTTAAAAAACAGGAGCGGCACATGAGGGTCAGAATAGAAAATAACAGTAGACAAGTCTCAGAGAATAAAGAGCATGCTGCAGAAGCGTGAAAGACAAAAAGCTCTTCACTGATTCTTTGGATCAGCTTGCTGCATTTGCTTTAGTGGGCTCGCTTTTTATGCTATAAAGGAGACATATTATTGTTTTTTTCACAGTTTTAATTTTTTTTCCAGGTATACAAGAATGTGAAGTATCTACAAAACGAAGAATTAGAAACCATAGTGTGCAGACAGATGTCTCACTTAGTTCCTGTCTTACCTTCTGCAGTTTGTATTCTTATTTTGTTTTTTTCTCATTCTTACTTTTAATTTTTTTTGAAATTGAGCCAATCCCCGTTTGCAAGATCAAAAATGGCTAATTCTGATTACCAGTATGTCAACTATGTCACATTGGCATTATTTAATAAATGGAAACCAAATATTTAAAACATGTTTGATTTTTCTCATTTTAGTAAGTTCCTATCTTTGCTATTTTCAAAATATTTCCATCACTTACATTACTGTTCAAAAGTTTGGGGTTGCTTAAAAATTTCCATTGTTTGACAAAAGCAAAGCTTGAAGGATAATTTTTCTTTTTTAAATAAAAATCATTATTTCTAACCTTCACAATGTCTCAAATATACTTTGTACTTATTTTGCAACTCATTTGATTAAGTAGTAAGCACATCTGCTTACTACTTTTTTGTGTTTTATATTGTGTAAGGTTAATACATCATGAGCATTCATTTTTTTCATACCACTGACACAACCAAAATCCTTCCTTTTCCGAAGGGAAATCAATTCTCCATAATACGCCTCCTTTAAAATTAGTCAGTTTCATGTAGATGTTTAAAAGTGTTGTCGGCCTGACCACAGCATGCAAGAATATTTTCATTCTGATTTTACTGAATGAAGCTGGAATTAGGTCATTACAAAACATCTTACAGGCCAAGCCTTGCATCTAATTCACCGCTATGACTCTAAAGGGGTAGTTAGTGCAAAGCCAAGCTTGATGGTTCAGCCCCAGATGAGCCCGGCGTGAAGCGCATACCTTTAGCTTTGACTGGATCTCGCGAGATTTTCTCCGGGCGAGAACCTGCAAGTGGCTAGAAACCTGCACAAAAGAATAGCCAAAGAAGTAGGGAAGGAGGGAAAGGAGAGAAACGACAAGAAGAAAAAGGGAAGAGACGCCGTAACCAAAAGAGGAAAGAGATGCCCGTTCAGTGCCGCCGGAGGTGCGAAGTAGGGGCAGGGGCCATCACCTACCTTGATACCCGCCTGGTATTCACGTACTTTCTTCCGTGCTAACACCTGTATGTGACTAGACACCTATGGGGGTGTGAGAGAGTTTTTGAGCACAAAACCACAACATGCATTAGGATGCATGCACACACCCTCACACAAGCACTCGCACGCATACATACAGGTTGCACAAACTTAACCACGTGTACAGTGGAGCCCCTAAAGAAGGGGTGGGCATACCCTTTGAGTTGCAGGCCACATTGGGTTAAAACCTTTGGCATTTGGTGAAAAAATTTTGACTTACCGTAAATTCCGGACTATAAGCCGCTACTTTTTTCCCAAACTTTCAACCCTGTGGCTTATTCAGTGATGCGGCCAATTTATGTGGGGGATTTTTTAAGGGTTATTGTTCTATTTTCTTTATTAATTATCCATTATCTGTTATCGGTCAGTTCATAATACGCTACAAAGCCAAGGAGCCGGAACTCTTACTCTCAGCCAAAAGGCCGCCAGCGGCGCTCGAGTACAAAAGGTAAGATTTAGACTGCAAATTCTTAACTTGTGCACAAATTAAATAAGCTTAGACATATCATCATCATGCAAATTGCAAAAAGAAAGGCACATGACGCAACTTTCAAGCTAAACGCAATCGAGCAGTCCGATATAGAAGGAAACAAAGCTACCGCACGTATACTTGACTTTGCGAGCGTGATGCTAACGTGTTTATGAATAAGGGAGCGTGGGACGACGTCTATATGACAAAATCTCTTTGCCATACTGAAGGAAGACGACTTTGATGACGTCATTTATAAGTAGGAAGATGAGGACGGTTAACCGTGCTTACTAAAAGTACGGTATGTTTTCTTAACAGAGCTGTTTACTGTGTTGCGAGCGTGTTGCTAGTAGCGTTTTGCTACCCTTCACAGGCACGGTTTGGGATGAAAGTTATAATATTATTATTAAAGCTTTGAAAACTCTCTCGGTGTACCGTCTTACTTTGTAAATATGTGTAACCATGTATAATATGTATTTGCAACTGAATATTTTTGTAATGTATTTATTTTAGAAACTTATTCTGATATGTTTTGTACGAGCAAATGAGAAAGAAGGGGCGGGGCAAACGCGGGCTGACGGGAAGTGGAGTAAAGGTGAGACGTGTTTGTGGACGCGGCCGACAATAGTGGATATATATTTTTCCCACCCTTACCTTTGGAAATATACACTTTTTTCCTTGGATTACTTTCAACGGGCACCCGGACTCTGCAGGTCTGCATTAAATAGTACCGGTATCATTTTCTGTTCATTTTGCCGGCTGTGTTTTTTGGACTGAATCGGGTATGGGTTAATTTGGTGTTTGTATTGCGTTATTTCCATGTGGGCGCATACGGCTAATATACAGGTGCGGCTTGTGTATGTACAAAATCGTTTTTCCTACCAAAATGTGGTGGGTGCGGCTTATAATCAGGTGCGCTCTATAGTCCGGAATTTACGGTAATTTTTTGTATCCACCGATACAGTCTTGAATCCAATCCCTCGGCAATACATGACAGAAAAAGATGATGTACGCCGATCCCATTTTTCTCATATTGTCGTTGCAGTTTGAAAAGATATATTTCTCTTTCCGTTTCCTTTTCAAATGCATTTATTTTGCTCATTCTATGCAGGCAAAAATAAATAAATGCCAGAAAATGAAGCATTTTTAGAACAGCAGCGACAATATGCATTTATGAATTAAAAAACATGCAGTCACTCATAACTACAGTATGTGTCATATTTCTTTTTTCCTTTGTCCATGAATAAACATTTAATCCAATTAGTTTTGAACAGCTTGGAATTAAAGTAAAGGCAGTATCATGTCCCTTTATTACTTATTATTTTTGATAATAAGCATTGAAAAACTCAAAATGCAATATGGCTAACTCAGAAAACATTTTCTTTTCATTATATTTGATAAATATTTTGATGAACAAAATAAATGCATGAGAAAAATAGAAAGTAAGGAAAAATGTAACCAGCCATTTGAATGTTGGAGAAACTGGGGATGAAATTGGCACCATATCAACAATTTTGCATTAGTAGTGCTTTTTTTGCCATACAATAGACATTATTATTATTATTATAACATTTCTAACATTTTAGAAAATCTTTATAGGTCATGTGAAGGCCCATGGGCCGCAGTTTGCCCACACCCTCTCAAAATTCAGACAATTGAAAATTATTTGCATGAGAATATATCAGTAGCCTTAATTCCACTAAGCTTTTCAGGTTGGATCTTTTTTATAAATCTCCAAAAGCTGCCTGCAATAGAACAACAACATTATGCTTCTGATATGTTCAGGTATAAGTGATATAATGTAATTATGATGTTTGGCAGTAGACTGGTATAAATTAATTAAAAGGTTGCCCCAAATCTAAAAAAACACTAATTATTTAATATTAAGTAGTCAATGAATTAGCCAATTATGGCTGCAACGCAATTACGTTTTCATAATTCCATCATAGGTTATAATTGATGGCGAGTAACTTACTCAAACATGCATTCATTTTATTATTATCAATCAATATAATCGAGCTAATGATCACTTGAGAATGATCCGTCTTGGATTTTTAATTCTCATATCACCTTTATGATGTAATTATTACCAAATAAATGAAATGGGGGGAAAAGTGGGTGGAAAAATACTAAATGTTATCTCACCAGCATTGATTTGTATGTTTGCATAGTTTTAACATGTGCATGCTAGTTTGATACAAGCTATTACAATACACAAATCAAACTAACAAGTTTGTTACTTTTTCTAATTAGGGAAAAACAGCTCTTCTAAATGTGGTTGCATGGTTAAGAACAGGTTGAGGTTATACGGCTGCCACGGCAAGTAAATACAGTGGAACCTCGGTTTTGAACGCCTCTCAGTTCGAACAAATCGGAGTCCGACCAAAAATTTCGAGAAATTCTTGCTTCGCTGTTTGGTCAAAAAATCGGAGTTCGAACGCCGGTAATGCGTGAGTGCGTACGCTAGGGTGCGATGCTGAGCGGCGTACGGGTGTAGATCTCTCTTTTCGTGACCAACTGTTATCGCGTGCGGACGTGCTTCGTTTTGCTTTCGCTTTTAATATAGGTGTACGAAGTGTTTTAGCCCCTAATTATGCCTCCGAAGAAAGTCAGTGCAAGCAGCAAAGTTGCTACAGGTGAAAAAAGAAAAGTAGTGCGTACAACTATTGCATTTAAGAAAGAAATAATAGCAAAATATGAAGGAGGTGTGCGAGTGTCGGATCTTGCTAGGGAATACCCCACTGTCCACCTGCGCCTTCTGCTGACCACCACAAAGGTAAAAAATCCTATTCATAATTCTTTTCTTTATCCTTTTTTTTATTTTTACACATTCATGTTAGCGTGATCTTTCGTACGGAAGATTACGATAACGCGGACATACGATTAGCCCGGGTTAGCATTATGTTTACATTAAACATTCAAGGTAAACATTGAGGGTGTTGGAACGGAGCCCCCTTTCCATTGAATCGCTCACCACTTGTTGTGGAGACCTGGGAGCTAAATGACTTGTAAACGACCTGATTTTTTTATTTTTACACGTTCATTTTAGCGTGATCTTTCGTACGGAAGATTACGATAACGCGGACGTACGATTAGCCCGGGTTAGCTTTATGTTTACGTTAAACATTCAAGGTAAACATTCAGGGTGTTGGAACGGATTAAAACGATTTACATTATTTTTAATGGGAAAAATGATTTCTGTGATCGAACAAATCGGTTTTCGAACAGGGTTCTGGAACGGATTATGGTCGAGAACCGAGGTTCCACTGTACATCTATGTTAGTGGTTTTAAGATTTAAACGATGTGATGTCCAAGGTTAATGCTTTTCCTTTGACAGATGGGGTAAAAAAAAAAAATTACAAAGGTGTATGGAATGGAATGCACACTACATTTTATGTGTCTGATTTGAGAATTTCCACTGTAAAGTCATTTAGATTAGTTAAGAAAAAAAAATCCACAAGCACTTCCTGCAAATGGGCAGAATAACCATCAGGATAAAAACACTGGAATTTTTTTTACAATCAAAAAGATTAGTTATTACATATTAAAAATAATACTCCCAGAAGAGGAATTAATTATTAGTTTTCCCTTTCAAAAGCTTCATATCATGAATTTCCCAGGACAGTAAAATGGGGCCTTAACACGTGACACATTTTTCGGCTTGCAACAATCTAAAACAAGATAAGCTAACAATAATTACAATACTCTATAAAGAGCAACTACTTTGTATTGGGCGACTACATTCTACGAGGCAAGGGTGACCATGTCTTTATTATTATACATTATAATGCTCAGAGGGGGACACATGTTGCACTTATCATCGCTGGTGTATGTTGTTTGATTTTAGTTATTTTAGCGTAACACCAACGTTTTTTGTTTGAAGGCTTATTTTATGTTATGTGGTGCTCATTTTTCCCAGAACCACTGACTGCATTGCAAGATTCAAGAAGCAACACTTAAAATATGAAATTGATTTTAATTATATGATCCTGTGAACACCAAAAGCAATCACTGTACTTGTGTATTGCTAAGTTAAATATACCATTGCCGTATTCAGTTACTTTAAATACAGTGGAACCTCGGTTTTCGAACGCCCCTCAGTTCGGACAAATCGGTGTTCCACCAAAAATTTCGAGAAATTCTTGCTTCGCTGTTCGTTCAAAAAATCGGAGTTCGAACGCCGGTACGCTAGGGTGCGATGCTGAGCGGCGTACGGGTGTTTTAGCCCCTAATTATGACCCCGAAGAAGGTCGGTGCAAGCAGGACAGTTGAAAAAAGACAAGTTGTTCGCACAACTATTGCCTTTAAGAAAGACATAATAGCTAAATATGAAAGAGGTGTACGAATTTCCGATCTTGCTAGTGAATACAGCATGGCTAAATCTACTATCAGTACGATAGTAAAGAATAAGGAGGCTGTGAAATCGAGTGATGCGGCTAAGGAAGTTAGCGCTATAAGCAAGCAACTGCCGGAAGTTTTGGAAGAGGTTGAAAAACTTTTGATGATTTTTCTCTCCCCACCGTCCACCACAAAGGTAAGAAATCCTATTCATAATCCTTTTTTTTATTTTTACACGTTCATGTTAGCGTAATCTTTCGTACGGAAGATTACGGTTACGCGAACGTACGATTAGCCTCAGTTAGCTTTGTTTACGTAAAACATTCAGGGTGTTTGAATGAAGCTCCCTTTCCAATGGAGCGCTAGTCACTTTTTGTGGGGACCCGGGTGCTAAATGACGTGTAAACGACCTGATTTTTAAATTTTTACAAGTTCGTGTTAGCGTAATTTTTCGTACGGAAGATTACGCTAACATGAACGTACGATTAGCCTGGGTTAGCTTCATGTTTACGTTCAAGGTAAACATTCAGGGTGTTGGAACGGATTAAAACGATTTTACATTACTTTTAATGGGAAAAAACGATTTCGTTGATCGCACAAATCGGTTTTCGAACAGTGTTCTGGAACGGATTATGGTCGAGAACCGAGGTTCCACTGTATTCTAGAACAGCAACTCATTTTTTGAATACATTTCAACAATGCCAACTCAGAATTTTGTGTTACATTCATATTTCCTGGACAATAGAGCTAAGAAATGAATTTGAGCCTGTAATAATTTATAAAAAAGGAATATGATTCTTTAGTTTATTCTTTTAAGTGTGTCAAGTTCTAAAGCTTCAGTTTTAGACAGTTTTACTCCTTTTTTATCCAAATGTCAGCACTACAAATATTAAACAAGAGTCATATTGGCCACCCTACTGTTTGTTAATTAGTGCCGTAATGGCAAAATACCGTACACTCTCCCCTCTTCCATCTCTAACTAAAGTAATTTTGGAACCAAAATTTGTACCAAGACGATGAAATCTAACATGTACATGGCTGTTTACAGTCAGCATGTACATCCTGAAGGTTTGCATTTATCAGTAAAAAACGTGATATTGCATCTTCAGTAGTGTTTCATGCTGATGCGTTGCTCAAAAGCAAAATTAAGCATGTACAACCCCTAGCGAAAAGTATGGAATCATCAGTCTTAGGCAAGCCCTCACTCAGACATTTTAGTCTGAAGAACAAACTCAAATCACAAACATGAAACAATCGCAAGGTCATTCCAAAGTGCAACTCCTTGGCATTCAGAAACACTAAAATAAATTAAGAAAAAATATTGCTAAGGTCATTAAATGTTACTTTTATAGACCAAGCACAGGAAAAAATGGGGAATCACTCCATTCTGAGGAAATAAATATGGAATCGTGAAAAGCAGACGAAGAAGTAATAATCAAAACATATCACTAGTATTTAGTTGCACCACCTTTGGCTTTTAAGACCACTTGCAGTCTCTGAGGCATGGACTTGATGAGTGATAAACAGTATTCTTCATCAATCTGGTGCCAGCTCTCTTTGATTGCAAATGCCAGATCATCTTTGCAGGTAGGAGCCTCGCTGTCGACACACTTTTTTCAATTTTCACCACAGGTTTTCAATTTTGTTGAGATCTGGGCTATTTGAAGGCTATGTCATTGACAGGGTGCGTATTTCTCCAAGGAATGCTTTCACAGTTTTTACTCTGTGGCATGATGCATTGCCATCTTGAAAAATTAGTTCATTATCCCCAAACAAGTTTTTCAATTGAAGGAATACGAAAGCTGTCCAAAGTGTCAACGTAAATGTGTGCATGTATTGCAGATTTGACCACAGACATCTCCCAAGTGACTTTGCCTGACAAGCAGCCCCACATCATTCAGGACTGTGGGAATTTTGAGGTTTTCTTTAGGCAGTCTTCTTTGCAAATCTCCCTGAACGTCACCAAACAAACATTGCAGCATCATTGGACAAGGTATCCAATGCAGATTTGTGACTCATGACTGAAAATAACCTTCATACATTTATTCACAGTCCATGATTGCCTTTCCTTAGCCCATTGCAGTCTTATTCTTTTGTGTTTAAGCATCAACGATGGTTTCCTTTTAGCTTTCCTATAAGAAAATCCCATTTCCTTTGGGCAATTTTGCACAGTTCTGTCACATACATTGACTCCAACTTCCTCCCATTTCCTCTTTATTTGTCTTATTGTGCATTTTCTGTTTTCAAGACATATGGTCTTTAGTTGTTTTTCTTGATGCCTATATGTCTACACTTGACATTAACAACCTTCCCATGCTGTTTGTACTTGGTCCAAATCTTTGATACAGCTGACTGTGAACAGCCCACATCTTTGGCATCCAAACAAGTAGTTACCTTCTTCAAGAAGTTTCTTTGGTCTCAAGAGACATCTCTCTTGTTGGAGTCATGATTCTTGCCTATCCACTTTGTCCAGGAGCCCTCCAAGGTGTGATAATTGCACTGTTTTAACTGCTGAATAACGAGCAGACTTAATACCCAATTAAAGAAAGGAAATTGACTGGGTGTGTCCTTATTTTCAAATCAAAATGCACGGATTCTATATTTTTTTTCCTCAGAATTGAGTGATTCATATTAATTTCCCTGCACTTGCTCTATAAAAGTAACATTTACTGACCGTTGCAATGTTTCTTTAAACTTATTTTATGTGTTTCTGAATGCCAATATGTTGAGTTTTTTTTACAGAATAAAATGTCTGAGTGAGGGCCTGCCGATGACTGGTGATTCCATATGTTTTGCTAGGCATCGTATATTCTGTCAGAGATGTTAAAGCCTCAAACAGTCAAAACTATTTACCTGTTTCCGGGTGCGAGTCTTTCCCGTCCTCAGTTTGATGTACCGTGCTATCAACTCATTGCGACCTGTTTGGAAAAAATGCAAAGTAGTTTAAAGGTTACAAAAATAACCCGCAAAATAAAACAGGTAGAATGGTTGCATGTCTCAACGCTATTGTCTCTGCTGATGCCTTTAGAAAATAACTTTGCCCCTACACATCACGGGCTACGATGTATTCTATACTTTAAAGTCAGTCACTTAGCAGCTGACATAAACACCATATTAACAGCAACCCTTTTTGCCAAAGTAAATCATAAAAAAAGCATAAAGTTGCAGAATACGAATGACTAATTGAAACTACTTATATAGCAAATCTTTTTCTTACACTGTTGGAGAAAACAAAAATGGGAATTTGTTTACCAAGAAAAATGACCAAATAATTTACCACACATAATCCGAAAAATGAATTTTGATTGCTCATTATCAATCAATAATGTTAGGTTCTGTGTTTCTTTTCATTTTAATTTTCTGGGTTTGGTGATGTTCTGAATTTATGTGTGGCCTTGTGTCTGTCTGTTAGGATAAGTTATACCTCCAATACCCAGTGTTGACCAATGTGTCCTGTAAGTCAGAGTGTATTTAGTCCCTGGTTTTCTTCCTTGTATGCTCATTGTCATGTGTCATATCTATTTTGTCTTGCCGTCTGCATCAGTTTTTTTCTTCTTGTGATGTATTGTTTGTCTTCATTGACTGTGAGAGATATACAAGATATAAACTCTCTGTTGGCAGAATTACTCAGATGAAAACACTCATTTAGGTTTTAACCTCCCTCGCGAATGGAGGTAGCACGACCGTGCAGCCATCTTCTCAGAATGCCTGGCCGTACACCCCCAATCAGTCAGGAGGAAACAGGAAAAATGGAGTCACACACAAGCGCAACTTCACAATAAAAGGAAATAAGATTGAAAAACGTATTTACAAACAATGAAATTAGACTGATCTTTGAAACGTGACTATGTGTTTGTGTGTGATAATTGTTTTTATATTTAGGAATATAAAAACAGGTTAATTTCATAGCATTGACTCCTTACTGTTTCTTAATTAAAGCAACTTCATTTTAAGCATACAACCTTGCCCTTGTCCCTACATTTGGGTCCACTTCCTTGATAAATGTGTCAAAACTAGGAGTCAAAAAAAACATACCTAAGTGACAAGCCACAATACTACATCAGAAACACTGAAAAACTTGAATGCAAAACTTTTTTTTCAGAGAATAAACCCAAGTGGGCATCATTAATTAGGTAAAATCTCACCTCAGTCTGCATCAGGACTACCAACAGGGAGAATGCAACAGATTTAGCAGCCACTTATGACATTCTACAGTCCTCAAACTGTTTGCATATCTATTTTCAGCATGTGTTGTTCTTATGTTTGTGTGCATGAGAAGTGCTAAAACATAAACATATCAGTTTGGGGGGATATCTGTTTAGTCCACATTATCCAGACTTAGCCTCTGTGGTTGTAAATCATGCTTAAGGTAGAGGGGGGTTGGAAAGTAAACATTAAGACACGTACTGACTGAAGAAATTGAAATTTCATTGCTGTAAACTGTACTTTTGCATGATTTCTGTTATAACCTAAAGTTAATTTTTATCCTGATGTTTTTTGAGTTTCTCATGTAGGTTTTTGTGATTAGGGGATGCTGCAGCCCTTTAAGACTTTTTGTGATTAAGGGCCATACAAATAAATGAGACCTGACATGATAACTGCTTATGATCAGGTATTTGCATCAATACTTATGTAAAGTCATAAAGTTAAAAAAATGATAATGATATTAAATTAAGACCTGTCCAAAACGTGCAGGAATGTATCAGGCAATTAGATTTTTGTGATAAACCTTTTTATTTTTTGTTTTGAGATTTAAAAAACATAAAAGCCATACATTGGATACTGGATTTGCTACAAATAAACTGTTGTACTGTCTCATCTCATCTCATTAGCTACACCACTTATCCTCAGTAGGGTCGCGGGGGTGCTGGAGCCCATCCCAGCAATCATCGGGCAGTGGGCAGGGGACACCCCGAACTGGTTGCCAGCCAATCGCAGGGCACACAGGGACAGACAACTCACTCGCTCATTCACTCCTGGGGACAAATCGGACCGGCCAAGCAACCTAAAATGCGTGTTTTTAAGAATGTGGGAGGAAACCAGAGTGCCCGGAGGAAACCCACGCAAGCACGGGGAGAACATACAAACTCCGCACAGGATGTCTGGAGCTGGACTTGAACCCATGCAGGAGGTTCCCAAGACATGAACTGTGCCTCACGTACTGTATGTTGCATTTTTTTATTGTTTTAATATTGCTGTTTCTGGCAAAAACTCATTGAAAGGTATACTAGCCATAATTAGCAATATCAAAATAATAAAAGATTTGCAACTTTTCAGTTGATTTGTAATAAATAAAGATAAAGTATAATATTTTTGTTTGAATTGCATCATAGAATATATACATAGCCTGACCACAATATTCAAACATTCTTAGGCAATCCTGCAAATACAATATCTAAATTTGTAATATTTATTTTCATAAAACATACAAGGAATATTCTAAAGTAGGATAATATTGAGATCCAAATTTTGTTTTGAAAAAAAGTGACATTTGTTTTGTTATAAAATGATCACTTATGAATACAGGAGACCAATACTAAAAAAAACCTCATGGGTTTCATTTTGAGATTGACTTTCTAGACAAATCAACACTGTTGAGTATATTTCCATCTCTGGCCTCATCCTGGAGACGATGTTGCTTAATTACCTTCACAATTCTGTCATTTTGGCATGCAAAAAATACTCGCCAACCCAGCTGGTTTCAGCCTCGGTTGGATGATTTTGTGTATTTAATCACTCCTCAATCTTTCGTTTGTCTGTTTGTTTTTATGATCCGCAGTGGTTGGCCCCAGATGTGCCGTTGACTATACCTTTATACATAGCTATGATACTTTGAGAGGTTGTAACATTATTTTGGCAAACTGGAATTTTAGCAAGAGTGGTGCAACACATGTAGACTGACAATATAATAAAACCTGGGTTTATTTTGATATCCTCTGCTTCAGCTGTGACCACCATTTGAATATTGAAAAAAAAAGGTTGTTCCTGCAACCCTAGTAAGGATAAGCGGTTTGGAAAATGAATGAATATATAATGAATGTATGTATGTATGTATTACGGTAGAATAGTACCGTATATGTGCAATGATTGATCCGAAAAATATCACTGACCACAATTATATGCAACGTGAATCGAACAATAGGTCGCGGCAATTAGAGCGCCGAATCCTAACCAATGGACCCCAAGTTATATAGATGACATGTGAAAAGGAATTAGGTTTTATCTCATTATCACACGTACCAGAGACGAATGTTAGAAAAAAGAGAAAAAAGTAAGTCGTCCTGAAAGATATAAATCGACTTTTTGGTGTATCCGATGATGAATCAGACTTTTAAGGACATTGAATAAGTACATTGTGAATGTTATGTTGGTATTGTGTTCATAGTTTATGAATTAATCATGGCCGCACATTTAATTTGACCAGAGGAAAAGTGAAACAAAATTCTATACCGATTTTTAATAAAAGAATTAGGGGTCCACATCATACACAAGTGTGCGTAAAACACACAAAATAATGTAGTAAATAATTAATCAATCAACCTATAATCAGTCAATTCTTCTTTATCAATCAGAAAAAAAAAATGACAAAAAGAAAAGCTTCTTAGAAAATGGATGGCTGAATTAAAAGCATGTATCCCATTCAGGGTTGGGTAGGGTTACTTTAACTGGATTACTTTTGGATTACTCCAATACAAAATATGCTAATAAAAGACAAAATAAACTAAATATGAATAAAATGATGACTTACAACACGTGGTAAGCTTTCTCTCCTGGCTTTGATCTCCGGCAAAACTAACATAAAATGCGACAGAAACGAAATGAAAATAAATCCAAACAGTTTGCCAACATCATTTTTGCCGTTCCATGTATTCCGTTACTCTTAAAGCCTGCACAAAATTTAGTCATTTTATTCATATTTAGTTTCTTTTGTCTTTTATTGGCATATTTGGTATTGGAGTAATTCAAAAGTAATTGAAAGTAATCCAGTTAAAGTAACCCTACCCAACCCTGATTTTATTTAACTCCCTATCCATGACAGGACAATGTGTCCTGATTTCCCCCCCATTTTTTTAGCCCTTAGCCTCCAGAGGGCCTTATGTCGCGCAGTGACCATAAAAGTACAGCAGATGCCTCACAAAACCGCCTGCCCCATACCCAACAAGCACCACCTACTTTCTGCCTGAGGCCAAAGAATGGCTACGCCCGCTCTGGCGACTCCACATTCCACGCATTCTTCTGAGCCTGACACATCTGTGCAAGCCAGTCTGATTGGCCCGGGCCTGCTAACATGGCCGACCGCACACAAACACACTCACGCACACACAGACTTACAACAGCCGATGCAGGCAAGGGGGTTGCGTGAAGGGTTACAGTTAGGGTGAAAGGTTGACAGTTGAGGGGGTAGAAGCCAGGGAGGCAAAAAGGGCAGCTGATGCTGTAACTCTTGGAGGCAATACAAAGCCATCAGTGTCTCTTCCAACAACTGCCACCTGGCTGCAGAGAAGGAGATACAGGGGAGGCCAGTCCACCCCCCTGCTAAAACGACACCACTGTGTGACCCGGCCGAGGCAGGCAGCAACACCTGCTGCTGACTGTCCAACTATAAGACGGCAGAACCAGAACAAAGCCAAGCGCAACAACTGCCAGTCTGATGACTAAAAAGGTTTCCGAACCGCTGAATTTTGGAACATTTGGACAAATACTGTATTTTCAGCACTGTAAGGCGCACCAGATAATAAGGCGCACCCCCCAAAAATAGTCTTCTGATACATTTTTTCCAATATATAAGGCACACCAGACTATAAGCACTGTTCTCGTTTGCCCGCGTCCCTGCGTCCTAGACGCATCATTTTTGCTGGGGACGCATAGTCTCAAATCAACGTGTGTCCCCAAAATCGTCATTATTAGCCGATTACTTTTTTTTAACAAAGATTTACTGCACTCCAAACTTTTCGTCAGGCAGATCCGCCTTTGATGTTTTGGTCTCGCGGTTCGAGTTTTCGTCTGCACGCCGATCTCGGCCAACGAGATCTCGTTGCTTTGAGATTACGTCATTGTTGTGGTGCTTGTCGTCGAGCGAAGGTTAAGAAGCCTCCGAAAAAACGGTTAGTATTAGGTAAAAATCAACACAAAATTGGTAATTTCTTCATTGTCAGTAATAAGTCGAAACAATGCAAAAAGTGATAACAACGGGAATAATTCCGGCACAAAAAACAGCGGAGAAATTCATAACTGTCAACCTGTACGTTTTTGCCGTACAAAGTACGTTTATTATGCATTTTAAAACGTGTACGACGTACAAGAAAATCTGTAAGGAAAAACGAAAATTTGTCAATTATGGGTACCATCCGGTATACACCGACTATCACGAAACGGCAAATCAATCAAGTCAAACGCGTTCGAGTTGTGTAGTGAAAGTCCGTCTCTTTTTAGAGAACCGGCTTTTTTGGCACAACTCATTAAAGATAGCCAGCTCTCAAACGGCTGACTTGCTTTGATGATTGATATTACAAATTATGTTGTATAAAAAAGTTAAGAAAAAAAGGAAGTATAAAAAGAGAAAATGAAAAAAGACAGGTTTGTGATTATCCCTTTTAATCGGTATATTACCAACAATAATTTCATGCAGAAAAATTTGATGATTAAAACTGAATGAAAATATAGATTTATATCATATATTTGTCGCCGATTTACAATTTCAACCTCGATAACACTAAATTTTGGGGACCCATAGATCTGTTTGGACCCATAGATTTTTGAGCATGCGAGTCCCTGGGACCCATCACTTTTCAGAGGTAAAATGAACACTGTATTAGGCACGTGGAATTAAATTACAATCAAGGCTAGAATCGCACAAAAAATAAAAAAGTACAGGGTTTAATATAATTGAGTGATTTGAGCCCGGATCGCAATGAAACACACACGGCAAACACTTTCCACTAGATGACTTGGGATTGGGTTTTATTTCATCATCACTTTCTTTTTAGTCACTGTGCCAAGTTGTTGACGTCGGTCTTGGTCTGGGCCTCAATAATATTGTCAGACATTAAACCAGTCAGTGGTACAGAAAAATACACTAAAATACAGTATTGTATCATCTCATTATCTCATTAGCTGCACCGCTTATCCTCAGTAGGGTGACGGGGTGCTGGAACCCATCCCAGCAATCATCGGGCAGTGGGCAGGGGACACCCTGGACTGGTTGCCAGCCAATCGCAGGGCACACAGGGACAGACAACTCACTCGCTCATTCATACCTAGGGACAATTTGGACCGGCCAATTCACCTGAAATGCATGTTTTTGGAATGTGGGAGGAAACCGGAGTGCCCGGAGGAAACCCACGCAAGCACGGGGAGAACATACAAACTCCGCACAGGAAGTCGTGAGCTGGATTTGAACCCATGACCTCAGAACTGTGCCGCCATGCTGCCCTGTATTGTATCAAACACTCACAAATAATTCTAAACTGAACGAAAACAAAGACATTGTGGTAATTAATTTGGTCGTTCTGAACAGAAAGAAGGGAAAGGCATTGTGGAAAATAATTCCTGAAAGATCAAAATAAACGCATTGCGGCATGTGTTTTAAACGTTTGTCACTTTTGTAAGAGAGCTAAGAAAAAGTCAACTAAATTTTTCATCACTCCCTGTTTTATCATGTAACATATCTGGTACCGTGACTAAAAATTGTGTGATAATGAGATTAGGCAAAATGCCTTTGCACATGCCGTCTTTATTTCTAGTGGTAATGGATAATATTCGGCGCCCCGCCCAATGCGATTTGTTTTTGATTCCTGCACTATCCAATGTTGTGCGATTGTAAACATCCATCCATGTGCTGGGCGATCTGGTGGTCGGAATTCGGTGTTCTTACCATTGCTTTCCGGTTCAATCCCGGTTGCAATAAAATGTATTGACTGATCAATAATTGCATGAATATGACAACACGTTTCCAATTTTGTCATAAATGCATCTTAATAATAATAATAATAATAATTTCCTTTGTATTGTCATTCTTTGTAACAATGTACATAGAACGAAATGTCGATACACCTGACCCGTTGTAGCGAGTCGGTGCAGCCGCAGCCAGAGGGCGCCGCCATTATACCAATTAGGTATGTCTCGGTCGAGGCGCGAACCAGCGACCTCCCAGTCTCAAAGCGGGCACACTACCATCTAGGCTACTGAGCTGGTAGCAAGGTTGGGTAGGGTTACTTTAACTGGATTACTTTCAATTACTTTTGGATTACTCCAATACCAAATACGCTAATAAAAGACAAAATAAACTAAATATGAATAAAATGATGACTCACAACACGTGGTAAGCTTTCTCTCCTGGCTTTGATCTCTTTGATCTCCGGCAAAACTAACATAAAATGCGACAGAAACAAAATGAAAATAAATCCAAATAGCTTGCCAACATCATTTTTATTCCGTTACTCCCCAAGCCTGCACAAAATGTAGTAATTTTATTCATATTTAGATTTTTTTGTATTTTGTAAGGGTATGGAGCACACAAAATTTTGGGGACCCATAGATCTCTGTTGGGACCCATAGATTTTTGAGCATGCGAGTCCCCGGGACCCATCTCTTTTCAGAGGTAAAATGAACACTGCCTGAGCCAAACTGAGTTTGACACGCCCGCTGTAAACAATATTTTAATTAAAACCCAGTGTCCTATGGAGTTTATGAGAACCCTTTGAAAAAAGAAGAGTGTATCACATTTGGATCGTACAAACAGTACAAGGAGGTAATAATGAATGATTCACCTGGTGCTGTCAGAACAATGAGCCAGTCGGACTGGTTCTATGAGTAATTTTCACCAGTGTGGGGGTGGCAGCACAGCAAGAGTAAACAGGGGTGCTGCTTCCGTGTCTTTACCATCCCCTCAACATCCCACTCAGAGTGCCGTAGCCTTTTTTTCCAAAAAGGCCACTCCCCCATCAGCCGTTTTTTTATTGTAACCCGGCCAGGGCCGCTGGAATTTTCCACATACACGCAAAAATAGTCAGCAAAAAGGTAATCTCTTTTCACACCATGTAACAGCCAACCCATCCCCACCCCCGGCCTCTCTCTCCAGCCCACCACTTTGAGTGTGTGCAAGCAGCCCTTCTCTCATAACATTGAGGTAATCCTAAATTGCTAGCATACTGCTCTGCTATGACTGAAAACATTCCTAACATCCCAGCGAGCGACTGACAGGGAAGCACTGTCATCACTGCGGGTCTGCGAGAGTACTATTTTGGTACACGTCTTTTTTTTGTACACATTTTACTATAAAAACCTCAAATGCGAAACATGCTTCACTGATCAATAAATATCTTTCTTTTGTACCCCCCTAAGTGCATATTGCGGGAAGGACAGCTGCATGGCAAGTGTTTGGAGGGCGGGAGTTAGTTTGTGCGGGTTGTGTGTGCTTGGTTTGCACGTCGAGGTCCAAAAAACACAGGTGAGTAACATGTCAGCACAGCCCCGGAGAAAAACAAGATCGGTGACATTTTTCAACGGACTAAGAGAAAAAGAGACACACACAAGCAGTCGCAAACAGACAGAAACTTAAAAAGTTTGTGAAGACGAAAAGATAAGTGTTTCCCCTTGCTAATCCTCAAACCATGTGCAACTCCACAAGGGAAGTGATATGGCATGTGTAGAAATCATTAATTCTTAAAATGGAACATGACAACACTTAGAAGAGATGATTTAGCAAAGTCTGCTTTGCACAATTCAATATTATTGGGGGCGGCAGTAGCTCAGGAGGTAGAGCGCTCTAGGGGGCGCTCTTGGGATCGAGGGATCCCAGTACGAATCCCGGCTCGTCCGTGTTACATGTCGAAGTGTTATTGGGTAAGACACTGAACCCCTAATACCCCCAATAAGCAGGTTAGCGTCTTACATGGCTACAATACAAGGCCGCTATTGGGAAATGTGGAGCACATTGTAAAGCGCTTTGGGAAGTCATTGACTTGAAAAGCGCTATATAAATGCAGATCATTTCATTTCATTATGTTTACTACGTTTACTAATACTAAGTTTGAGGATGTTTGACTGCCACTTACTGTTTGAATTCAACATTAACCCATGGCCGTTCTGAATGGATTTTGCCAGAATTCCACCCACATACTATTTTATTTGATTAGAAATTTAAAAGAATATATATTTGATTCCAGTTGAATACAACGGAGCCCGTTTGTTGATCAACCAAATACATTTCCAGAAAAAAATGGAGTGAAATCCTGTTTGACCAGATTTAGTTTTTGCTTATAAATGCTTAATTTTAAGACCCTAACCTTAAACAACAGATATGTGTTCAAGTTTATAAAGGAGAAACATGTGAATTATTATATTGGAGAGTTTGGCTGCTTGAATTGGCCGCCACTCTACTAACAATTTGGAAATGATGCCCCGGGTAAGTCTAGACAGCAGTGTGGAGCCAAAAATGCCACTTTAAGCCAGGCCCTCTTGATAAGGCAATGGAAATTTAAAGGTTTTCCCACAGAGCAAAATACGTCTCTGCAGAATGTCTGGAATTTTTGAATGGTTACATGCTACAAAAGACAAATTGAAAAAACAAAATATCAAAACAGTAATATTTATTTATTTATCCAAAAGCTCCATCACAGCAGTTTTTAAATGTCATTATTTTGCAAACGGGTCTGCATTCGGATGTCTTGGGTTACCTCCACCAGAGGGTTTTGACAGTTTGTCTTTAAGATGTTCCAATTTGTGAGTGCACTGCCTCTTTGTAAACGCACAATTGCGCAATATAGATGCAACACGATCCTGTTAAACATGACTTGTAAGCTATTAACCTCCACTTAGTTAGCTTTGAGACTACGGCAACCGTGGTCATTTACAAAAATACATGACTTCAGAAAATTATTTACACTCAGTTGATTGATTTCTCATCAAATGTTTTGGTGTTTTTCGGAGGGGGTGTTTTTCAGGCAACAGGTGAATGTGCAACAAAAAATATAATTAAATCAGACTTAGACGAAATTTCTAACTTTTCCCAAAAAAGGCTATTTAATGAACTATCTCGTCAAATGTAACCTTTGTGGTCTGGTTGTGAAGCAGTATGCTCCACCAGAGCTTTGCATACCGACCCACAAATCAATAGCTTGCTGGAATGCCCTTTTTCTGTTTTCATTTCAACCAAAAGTAAAGTACCTTTAAGTTCGGACTGCAAGGCGAACCAGATTGTAAGCAGCACACAGTACATTTTAAAAGAAATAACATTTTGTACATACAGCACATACGCCGCACCTGACTATAAGACGCATGTGCCCACATTGAAACATGAGATATTAACAAAGATAGATGGTACACAGAAAGAGTTTTAATAATATACGTTCCAACGGGCTGCCGGTGGGCAGTCAGACTTTTGATAAACAAATATTTGTCTGTACCATGTCACTGATAACTGAAATACGTCATGCCGCATATCATTTGAATTCTTAAACTCTTGGGATTCGGGATGATAATTTCAAAATATACTCATCAGAGAAATATCACAATCAGTCTGAAACAAAATACCTGAAAACTACGAAGCCGAACAACCTTACCAGTATGTCCCCTGGTTGTCTTAAACTTATTTGAATGTCAGCGAAAATGGCTTGGTTACATCAAGGACAATCCATAGAATCCACCCTTGTAAAATATTTACTCCAAAACACACAGTAATGCCGACAAATAAATAGGAATCTGCCTTGAATATTTAATTTGACGTTACGTCTTGTAATCCGTTCATTTCGCCAGATTATTTCCATTTATAATTGAACAGACTCGTAAAATTATTCTCAATATGGTAATTAGTCCTCTTTTTTCAATTGACACCTTTTCCATGATGAGGGGTCTGTTCATGCTAGTTTTATCCACGCGCAAAGCTCAAAGTTACATTAAACTCGCGTCCTCCTCGACACATATATTCCACATGTCTTACTCTTACTTTTGATGTTCAGGCGCCGCATAAATGCATAAATTAGCCGCATGATTACATAATCCACAGGATTGAAAGCTTGGGAAAAAAGTCGCGGCTTATATGGTCCGAATTTTACAGTATATGTATCTGGAAGTTTGAGTTAGGCACGTTACCATGCCGATTTTTCCCCAAAATGTAATGATGTTAGACGCCTGGTTGACGTGTGGCTCAAAAAGTTCGGTTTCAGTTCCAGTTTTGCTTGAGCTTGATGCCTTATAATTGTTTCAACAATTCTTTATTGGGACCCAAAGGTAAAAATGTCAACAAGGTTAAGTTTCGCCACACATATTAGTTATGATTGCCAAACATCCTTGTATTTTGACCAAGTATCCTGAATGCAGTCAGAAGTGACCTGATGCTAATCCCACATGACACAATTAAAGTCATAATACATCTTGGATTATTCATCAATAAATAACAGTAATACTGTACTAACATCAATTAATACAATACTGTTTTGTTCCAGTAAAAAGCCACAAGGGATGTGATTGGAACCATAGAGTAACCTCCCAAAATGAAAATAAATGCGACCTAAAAACAGAACATGTATCTTGCCGTGACTTGTTTTTAAAAACTGCTCTGAACATTGACAAATGTACACCCAGAATGACTCAGTCAAATATCTAGGTATCACTTTTGACCCCAATCTGTCCTTCTAAACACACGTTAAGAATATTACTAGAACAGCTTTTTTCCATCTTCCCAACGTTGCAAAAATGTGCCCTATGCTGTCCCAATCTAATGTGGAGATTATAATTCCTGCGTTTGTTACCTCAGGCCTTGATTATTGTAATGTACTACTATCAGGTCTCCCGAAGTCCAAAATCAAGAGCCTTCATCTGGTACAAAATGCTGCAGCGATGCTTTTAACTAAGACAAGAAAGTTTGATCACCAACCCCCAATTCAACTAACCTGCATTGGCTTCCTGTCATCTTAGAATGTGATTTTAAGGTTCCGTTGGTATTGTACAAAATCATGCATGGACTTGCTCTCTCAAATTTTTGGGATTTAATTTCCCCCTATGTTCCTGCCTGGAGCCTTCGATCTGAAAATGCTGGTCTACTAGTGATCCCAAGAGCCAAGAAGAGATCCGCAAGTTCGAGAGCGTTCACCATTCAGGCACCGGTGCTGTGGAATGCTTTGCCCTCTGAGATTCAATCTGTAAACTGAATGGAACTGTTTAAATCTAGGCTTAAAACACACTAATTTTCTATAGCTTATAAATGAACACTACTTCACATTGACAATATCTGTGCATTGTTTATTAATGCTAAAACTGTCAGGTTCTGCACGGTTGCCATGGCTCCCAGCTGGCACCGCCCCTTGACACCGGCTGACTCGCATTTACAGATTACTTCTGTGGGTACTTAAACGTGCTCTTTTGAACTGCGCTGTTCTGTTTGATTCTGGAATTGCCTAGTTTGTAGTTTTGCCTGTGTTTGACCCGTTTTGTTTTTTGGTCCGGTCCGTTTGTGTTTTGGACAACTTTTCTTTCTCAATTAAAGTGTGAGGACGTCTTCGCAAATGAGTTCCTACTTCCTGCTTCCCGTTCCGTTTCGTAACAACATCCGTTGCAACCTTGTCATCATTTTTATTTATTTTTTGAATTTTATATTATACTTTAATTATTTTGTACTTTATTTCAAATTGTATTATTTGTTAAAACATCATTATCACATGTGCGGTCCCATCTCAAGTTATCTTCATGCTTAGGTTTTTGAGTTTCTCCTTGCCCTCAAGTAGGTTTTGGATCCAGGAGATTGTGTAATAATAGTCTGTAGTTTGGAATAGTCTGTGGTCTTTGCAGCCCTTTGCGACTCCTTGTGATTAAGGGCTATACAAAGAAACTTGACTTGAATTGACTTGACTTGACATGACCGCTTCAATTTCAACTTTTGGGGAACTATTGGACAAAACCTAAAGAAGAGCAAAAATATGTACAAATTCAAAATGAGGGATGCATTTAATTTAGTGGGGAAAACCAGAGAGGTTTGTTGAGCACATGGCTCATGCACAAGGCCCAGTCCCAACCAATTACCGCTGCTCAATAACATTTTCCATCTCCGAATCGTATTGGACAAGATGATGGAGGGACTTTAGAATAAGGAGTGATGCTTTTTATTTGCCACACCTGTTAATGTGAAAACTTGCAAAATCTGGAGCTCTGTGGGACATTGAGGCCAAATCACCTGCTGCAATGTAATGAACATGTTGCAGGAAACAATTAAAAACAAGCACATGTACACGTCTTATATTCCCATGTCCTGACTTCTATTATTGTGCAAATTCGACAGCACTGTCTGACTAAAGCTAAAGCAGCAGAATCATAAGAAGTTGCAAGATAGGTAGAAAGGACAGGTATCAATAAAGCAAAGTGATGCTCTACGAGCAGCAAAAACCTGCTCCAAGCGCTGGTACGACTGGAAGAACCAGCCCCTAGGTCACAAAGCTACATGCACAGACTTGTTACATAGATATGAGGGTGCAGAGTAAAACTGCCTCTCTTATCTTGAAGCAGCCACTTGTGCACCAGAGCAAAATTCTACAGACTTGCAATGGCTAGAAATTATATAGTCCTATTCTCATGGTACTACTGCTCACAACTTCCTATCCTAGTGTTTTTAATTAGTTTGAGTCAATCATTGGGTTGTAGAGTAGTCAAATATATATTGAATTTGTTGATGATTCATATTTCATCTTATATTACCGAGATACATTGTATTGCTTTGAACAGCTTTCGTCTGTTGAATCACATTTTATTCTGAGAAAAAAATAACATTCCAATGAATGGTCTGAAACTATAACAGAAAATCAATTTGAAGATCACACTAACAATTTCATGTATCATTGTCTGGAATCTGAACGAGTCCAATATAGACAAAGTTAGTCTTATTTTGGGCATAAGTCAAAAGTTGCAAGATGAAACCCACGTTATTACACAAACTATCTGTAGTAAATCAATATATTCAGGTTCTTAAATGTGTGGAATGTTATTAAATTTGAGAAATTGTGTATGCATATATGATGTTTATACCATATCAAATTGAAATCAGACCAAATCCAATTTAAGTTTTATCCCTTGAGTTTCCATTTAGCATTACCTGGCAATAGTGATTTTTGTCAACTGTAACCCACTATTAAAACAGATTACACCATGCATGCAGGATTGGAATATGTGAAATCAATTTCATTATGTGTAAATGTAATCCAGAAAATTGTAACTCCTCCAAAAACTTTGGTTTTGCAATGTGGATGCAGGCTGAAAACTGGACTAAATCCCACATGGATCTGATCCAGACAAATTAATAACTTTTGCATTGCTCCTCATACAAACAAACTTACCATACATCTTGCCCTCGTCCGACAGGATGATTTTTCTCCGGCCACAGGGTGGGTAGATGGCGAGGGCCTCCTGAAAACTTTGCTCGATATCCGGGCTCCACACCCCTTCGGCGTCACCGTCGATGGCCTTGTCCTCGTTGTCCCCGCCGTCCAGCCCATCTTCTGGGCTTCCGTTGGCACTCCAATCGTGAGACGCAATGGTGGCGGCTCCCCCTGGGCCCGACCCCGAGCCCCACTATGAAGGGATCGATATAAAATCTGTAAAAAACAAACAAAAAAAATAAGAGACACGCATAGTTGGAACTGCATTTGAACAAGAGAAATGTTACGTTTTGCGTGTCGAGCCAAATGAAATCCCTTATTATTTTATTCACAGAGAAAGAGCTCTTAAGAAAATGCAAACGGGAGAACACATGGTTCCAAGATGTTTCCACATAAGAGATGTAAACAAGATGCACGCAACATTAATACTGAAACGATGGCTACAAGGCAAGTATTCATTATTCCAAACACCTGTGTGTATGTACTGCGAGAAATGCAAACAAGTACCCACATTTTATTCAAACCTGATATAAAAACTTCCAGCATTGACAATCACATTCATCTTATTCAGGCATATAAATTTTATCTGCCGGATCAAAATATCTACCGTAAATTCCGGACTATAAGCCACTACTTTTTTCCCCAAATGTTCAACCCTGCGGCTTATTCAGTGATGCGGCCAATTTATGTAATTTTTCTAACAGCTGCCAGCGGCGCTTGAGTACAAAAGGTAAGATTTAGACCGGTGCAATATATGCGCCGAGGAAGACTGCATCTTTTTAGCTTGTGCACAAATTAAATTAGCGTAGACATATCCTCATCATGCAAATTGCAAAGAGAAAGGCACATGACACAGCTTTCAAGCTAAACACAATCGAGCAGTCCGATAAAGAAGGAAACAGAGCTACTGCACGTAAACTTTACTTTGCGAGCGTGTTGCTAGCGTGAGGCGACGTCTACATGACAAAGTCTCTCTCCCATACTGAAGGAAGACGACTTTGATGACGTCAGTTATAAGGAGGAAGATGAGGACGGTTTACCGTGATTTCTACATATACGATGGTTTTTCTGACAGACCAGTTTAATGTGTTGCAAGCGTGTTGGTAGTACCGTTTTGCTACCCTTCACAGGCACGGTTTGGATTAAAAGTTATAATATTATTATTAAAGCTTTGAAAACTCTCTCGGTGTACCGTCTTTCTTTGTAAATATGTGTAACCATGTATAATATGTATTTGCAACTTTATATTTTTGTAATGTATTTATTTTAAAGACTTATTCTGATATGTTTTCCACGGGCAAATCAAAAAGAAGGAGCGAAAACAAGGGGGCTGACGGGAAGTGGAGTAAAGGTGAGACGTGTTTGTGGACGCAGCGGACAATAGTCGGTATACTATATTTTTCCCACCCTTACCTTTGGAAATATACTTTTTTTTCCCTTGGATTATTTTCAACGGGACCCGGACTCTGCAGGTCTGCATCAAACGTTAAGTACCGGTATAATTTTCCGTTCATCTTGCCGGCTGTGGTTTTTGGACTGTGTACTTTATTTTCAGTTACAATCGCGGGACTCAAAGTCGGGTTTGGGTTAATTTTGTGATTGTGTTACATGTTTTAATGTGGGCGCATGCGGCTTGTATACAGGTGCAGCTTGTGTAAGTACAAAAGCGGTTATCCTCTTGAAATGTGGTGGGTGCGGCTCATAATCAGGCGCGATCTATAGTCCGGAATTTACAGTACTTTAGAAATAAATACAAACACCAACCCGCAGTGGATTTTCATCAACCCCAGGGCTGAGGCTTAGGCGAGCGGTTCCCTCATTCACCCCGGCTCCACAGCGGCGAGGAAATGAATCAACTCATTTTTTGAGCACCACACATTTTTCTTTACAGTCCCGCCATTCTCTGCTAACTCTTTACAGACCTCCCCACACATTTACATCTTTCATCAGTGAATTTGCAGAGTTTTGACAACTTTACACGCTTGCTATGATAAAATTTTTAATTGCTGGTGGTTTTAATGTACACATAGACAACGGCTCAGACACAAGGCCCGAAGATTTTTTTAAACTACGTAAATTTTAAACAGCACGTCACACAGCCGACTCACAACAGAGGACACACTCGTAGTTACGTATGGCTTGAGCTCGAGTCTGACCTCTGTTGTCATCCTGGCCGTACCCGATCGCTACAGTAGCGCAGGAGGTAGAGCGCTCGTCTTGGGATCAAGGGATCCCAGTTCGAATCCCGGCTAGCCCGTGTTACATGTCGAAGTGTCCTTGGGTAAGACGCTGAACCCCTAATACCCCCAATAAGCAGGTTAGCGCCTTAGATGGCTGCAAGGCCGCTATTGGGAAATGTGGAGCACATTGTAAAGCGCTTTGGGGAGTCATTGACTTGAAAAGCGCTATATAAATGCAGATCATTTCATTTCATTTTCATTTATACGGTGGATTTTTTAAACATCAGTGCTTTTAATCATCGTGAGGAAACGATACCAAACTCCGAAAGTAGCTGTAAATTCTATCGAGTTTTTAAAGGGCTCTCGGGCCTACTCCTTACCCGAACCCTGTGTTTTTATTGTTGATCATTTTAATAAAAATCTAAAATCAGCAGCTCCACTGGGTATCAAAACAATAACTAGGACATCTAAACCTCCATGGTGAAACAGTACGATCGAATACCACAAAAGACAATGCAGGATTGCTGAAAGAAGATGAAAAATGTTGATCCAGAACACAAACAATCTTTTCAATGTATCAATAAGGACTTTGCAGACAACTTCAGAAGTAAAATTACTAAAATTTACGTCCAGCCTTTTAGCTTATGTAAGATCTACAATAGCTGGATAATTGATTTTACCTGAGAAAAACTGGAAGGTCTTTCCTTGGTTGATGCAAGGAGTCTTGGTCGAGTTTTCTTTCAAGTCAACCCAACAACCTGCCTTTTATATCTAATTTCCACATCTCTTTTAAGGACATATTATAAATCATTTGAGGAGCAAATTTTATATAATTATTCAATTGCTCACTCCAGACAGGCCTTCTTCCTGCAACTTTAAAATGGTGTTAGTGAAGCCTCATCTGAAGAAGAGTAATTTAGACTTTAGCATTGTTAAAAACTACCGTCCAGAGTTCAACCTACCGTTTTTAAGCAAAGTTAGAAAAAATAGTTTTTATTTAACTTAATTATTTAAAAAAAAGAAGAAGAAAAAAGTTTTTTAGAGAAATTTAAGATTGGTTTTAGGATCAACCCCAATACAGAGACTGCCCTTTTAAAAAAATTTAAATGATATCATGTATAATATGGATTTTATAAGCACAGTTCGGGTGCTCCTGGATCTCAGTGCTGCCTTTGATACGGTAATCACTACATTTTGTGGGGGGTTGTACTTGAGCAAGATTTTACTGTCTTGTTGTATGCTGAATGCTTTTATACAACACTTTAAGTGGCATTTTTTGCCTGTAAAGTGCTTTACGAATATATGGGATTTGATAATTGAACCCTTATGTTTTGATACGGCCTCTTGTGACCTGTTGCAAGGTTATAAAATGTAGTAACTGATGTGTTTCAAAATCAAATTACAAAGGGAAAGGATGCTTTTGAATGAATATAATTTTTGTTACGATGGCTTATAAACTATATTGAGTGATACTCTTTTCTTTTTGGTGGTAAGGACCGGGTTAGACCCCAGGTTAAAATTGACCTGCTAACAACAGTTAGTGGTGGCAATTATTTACACGACACGAGTGATAAAGAAAAACCCGAAAACCCATTAATTATGCGAAAACCTGTCAGATTTTGTTAATTATATTCAAGCTTACACAAAGTACCAGATGAAAATAGGGTCAGAAATTGAAGCATGAACTCAAATGTAATACAGATCTGAAATTAATTAAACAACACATATCTAATTTAAGGTGATAAGTATTTTAAACACGATAAAATATTGTTATCGATCAAATCATTCAAACATTAACAACAGCAAAGAAAACAATTCCAGACAGAATACAATTTTAAAAACTCCTTAAATATGACCAGAAACACGAATTTTAGGTTTCCAGGTCGGTAATATGAGTCTCTGTTGTGTTATATGCTGCAATATGAAAGTAAATTGGAGCTTGAAGTGATCCAATTTGAATCCAACATGAGTTATCCTACTTAATATCATCAGATATAAATCATTTTACAGTATGATTTCAGGGCTGCAAGAGTTTTATTATCTAACGTGTCTCCAACATATCAAGTACCGTAAATTCCGGACTATAGAGCGCACCTGATTATAAGCTGCACCCACCACATTTCAGGAGGAAAATCTATTTTGTACATACACAAGCCGCACCTGTATATTAGCCGCATGCGCCCACATTGAAAAACGCAACACAAACACAAATTTAACCCATATCCGACACAGTCCAAAAAACACAGCCGGCCAAATGAACGGAAAATGATACCGGTACTCAAAATTTGATTCAGACCTTCAGAGTCCGGGTTCCCGTTGAAAGTAATCCAAGGAAAAAAGTGTACATTCCCAAAGGTAAGGGTGGGAAAAATATATATCCACTATTGTCGGCCGCGTCCACAAAAACGTCTCACCCTTACTCCACTTCCCGTCAGCCCGCGTTTGCCCCGCCCCTTCTTTCTCATTTGCTCGCGCTAAACATATCAGAATAAGTTTCTAAAAAAGATACATTACAAAGTAAATTTACGTGCAGTAGTTCTGTTTCCTTCTTTATCGGACTGCTCGATTGCATTTAGCTTGAAAGCTGCGTCATGTGCCTTTCTTTTTGCAATTTGCATGATGAGGATATGTCTATGTCTAATTTGTGCACAAACTAAGAAGTTGCAGTTGAAATCTTACCTTTTGTACTCGAGCACTGCTGGCGGCTATTAGAAAAATTACATAAATTGGCCGCATCACTGAATAAGCCACAGGGTTGAAAGTTTGGGAAAAAGTAGCGGCTTATAGTCCGGAATTTACGGTACACGGATGAGTTAAACTTCTTAGCATGAAGCATCAATGCATTTATCTGTGCAGTGATCTATCCTATGCTAATGTATCTTTTGATACACAGGTAATCGGGGTCGTAGGCAGGAGGCAGGAGATGACAAAATTCTAAATCGTTTCTCGAAATTTTGTTCTTGCACTGAACTAATAAAAATACATTGAAAATACACCAGTAAATTAACTTTAAAGCCCTCACTAATCAGGACTGGCCTCGGAGAATGTCTGTGGTCTCGAAACTGTAGGAACTGTGTCTCAGTGTGGTCAGATTGTGGCTGCCGGCAAGCAGAAATCCAAAGTGTTTTTCAAGCTGCCTCCGTAGCTTCGAATTGTCTTCCAGATGGAAGTCTACGAAATAACCACGAAACTCCCTCCCCCACGGGAGCTTCTTATTCTACTTTAGTGTTTCGTGCAGATGCAGTGGGAGGGATGAGTAGGAAGTAATCAGTGTTTCTGATACAAATGTTAAGTTGCAACATAAATGTGATTCCCCCTGCTTCTTGCCAGAAAATAATGTAATTGTGCTTTATTATTTATAAGGAAAGATATGCAAGGCATTTGTCCATCTATTTGATTTTGCGTCATTAGGATTGTGGGTAACCTAGAGCCTAACCCAACTCAATCCGAGCAGGGGGAAGTGTACTAAGTGGAACAGTAACCAGATCAAAGCATGGCATTACAGAAAACCAAAAACAATTCACCAGCATTTACTGCAAAAAAAAAGGCTTGACACAGCAACCAATTTGCTCCTTTATGAAACCAAATTTATAGAAAGATTCCCGACAAATGTACCAGTGTGCTGGTAGAAATGGAAAAATTATTCTCATGTACAGTTTAACTCAAATAAAGCACTTTAAGATCATTTTGATATCTTCAATTACTGCCACAAAAAGCAACCTGTGTTTGTGGTAAATCATGCTTCTACTGTATGCCCCTCACCAAAAATCAAAGTACTAATTTGTTTTTGTTTTTTTGTGGATGACTGAATGTTTTGGCTTGTTGAAGTTGTTTATTAGAGATGAGAGCATTAGCTCAGGAGGGAGAGTGCTCGTCTTGGGATCAAGAGATCGCAGGTTCGAATCCCGGCTCCTCCTTGTTACATGTCGAAGTGTCATTGAGTAAGACACTGAACCCCTAATACCCCCAATAAGCAGGTTAGCGCCTTACATGGCTGCAAGGCCGCTATTGGCAAATGTGAAGCACACGGTAAAGCGCTTTGGGAAGTCTTGACTTGAAAAGCGCTATATAAATGCAGATCATTTCATTTCATTTAGCCGCCAGGCCTCACCGAAAACGATACGGCTGATCCTCTACTCGAATTTGACAATCATCCCCACATCAGGTTGCTAATTTTAACGGGCCTCTGCAAAGCCTGCGTTTCAAAACTCAACACTGCAAAATGAGATCGCCCCGGAGACGCACATGCATTGCCTGCCGGTAAAGCAAGAAGTTGGATAGAGGCTTTGGCATAACAATAATAGAATGGTGAGCAGAGGATAGATGTCCCTCACAGAGGGAGCAGCGGGAGGAAGAGCATGCACTAGAGAGGGCACCACAAGCTTGTTGGGAGTGAGGTGAGTGCAGCTCGAATTCCAGACATGTCCTTATTAAGAAAGGGCTGAGAGTGCTCACTGTTTCTACTCCTGCCTCCCTTGTGTCAGACCAACGCCCCCGACCCAGACTCCCCATTCCCCTTCTCAACCTCCCCACCTAGTGTTGTGAACGTCTCTTCCCCAAATAAGGACAGGAGACCAGTGAATGGGAGGAGTTGGGTAGTTGTGGCTCGGACGGAAAGTTGGTTGGTTTTTTAGGAGAGCTGAGGGGTGATCCAGGACGGGAGGGGCTAAGGGAGGGTTATTCGCAGGGGGTCCAATTTCGGCTTCCACTTTGAGGTTTGGAAAACTGGGCCTGTTTGAGTCAAAATCAAAAATCGGCCAAGCATATTGCCTCCTGGCAATCCCACAATGCCGAGGTCATTAAATATGCTTATCCTGACAGTCTGTGCTTCTTTGTAAACATTGACTATTTCAGACTGTATGGTTTGTGTCACAGATATTTTTTTTACAGAGAAATCTATTTTTTTCCAGATCATCATTGTTTATATTAATCTAGGTATTGGTTTCCTTTAAGATAATTGATTCAGCCTTGTGAATGTGCTGCCTGGCCATAAAATGACTTTGATAGGAGCAAAAAAAACAAAAATTATTGGTTAAATGTGTGTAAACATATACATACTCTGCATTTTGTTGTTTGTTAAACTGCAAACTAGTTAAGACAGAATTAACAATGAATTGTGAGCTGTGCTCAGGCTGAAATCGGCAAATCGCCAGGGCACTAAACTGAAAACTCATGCCAACACTACCTCATACGAATATAATGGTACTCATGTCCATGTCTATGTTCTTGCACATGTCGACTGCACTACGTTTACTGCTCACCTTGCACAATGTCTGACCATTTCTTTTTTCTGCACTATGATGTCTATGTTTGCACAAATGCATATGCTGACTATTTTTTTGCACTATGATGACTTTGCACCAAATGCAATATTGCACAACCCTTACGATACCAACGGTATCACGATAACACTGTATGTAACATCCCACATGCCGACATTTCTTGTGTAAATACCATGTAAATTATAACTATAGCCTTATCCCCCTTGTTTTATAACCTTATCTTCTCTGTTCCTTTATCTTCTTGGCTTATACCTCACTGTGAATGTGTAAAACTGGAGTGTCATGCCCAATTTCGTTGTCACAATATGTTAACCCATTTTGTAACAATGACAATAAAGGTATATTCTATTCTATTCACTAAGGCCACCCAGATTGTAAATTGGGGTTAATCAACATGTTGCATTGTCCAGGTTGTCCCCTGAGAGAGAATGTACACTAAGCAACTGAAAATTATGTACAACCACAACACACTTGCATGTTTAAAATTGTGATTGCTGAAATGTTTCTTCTCCTGTGGCATCTCGCTTAATTTGGGGATCGGTCCAAAATTTTAGTGGCTGCATTGAGACTGTGAGACCAAATCTGAGCTTTGTGAAGAGTCATATGGGACACATAACTGATTGAGTCCACTTGCCGAAAGTGTTTTATATCTGAAATGGCGTGATGCACCTAGAGTATGAAACACTCCAAATACACAGATCAGATTTGATTGCCCGGTGACGTCATTGTATGCGGGAGCGAAGGTCAAACACGTTACTATTAGACCCATCAGTTCGGTGCCAAGATTGTTCCTTCGAAAATTCAACAGCAGTCAAACACCAGGATGGGTCCGGTGCTATAACGCTCCAGAAACCCAAACAGAGAATTGAAATAAATAACTGTAATTTGTGGAAAAAAACTGTCCCAATACCAGTGTGGAAATGCTAAATGTCAGGCTCTAAAAAAAAAGAGAGAACATTTCAACGTGTAACACAACATGTGCAGGCTGACGCTTCAACACCATTACTGTAGAACACTTTCTAAAACAGGCGTGGATGTCAGCCTAGAAAAATAAGATTTTAAAGAGAAATCCAATTTGGATCACGTATGCCTTTAAACTGAACAAGAGCCGAAATGACCCATATACTGTAGAAACGCTCAATCTTGACATACAATTTGGACACCACTCCTCCCACGTTCTGGGAGCCAGGCCACGGGACGCCCAGACCAACATGCAAGAAAATTCCAATGTGCAGCAGGAATGTAAATAGTGCTGCCGCATGTGCACGTTTCATTCAAACGTCGCCATTCATGTAGGGCGCATTCATTCCTTTTTTTCCCTACGTTTGATCGTAGCACCTGACCATCTTGACACTTCCTGCTCTCGCCAATGGGATTACTTCAGCCGCAAGCATTATTGGCGGCTGGCTGGCTTGAGTTCATTGTCGTTTCCCTTCTTCTCTGACAAGAATATTTTGTAACTGTCAAAATATGCCACTGAACTGCAGTCATTACTACCAAGTCAATGCCAGGGATGTTGGGTCACATGTGGGAAGGCAGCTGATAAAGCAAGAAATAAATATTCAAGGAATTATGAAAAAAAAATGTTGTACAGTTTTCTAGAAAGAACAGAGATTTTGCTACAGTTTTTCTTTTTTAGCCATAACAACCAGGCCTGATTGTTTTACGCAAGAGCCCACATGACAGAGTTTACAGTGTTCAAAGGTGACCTTGGACTGATCTACAAAAAACATAATAATATAATAATAATAATTTCCTTGTATTGTCATTCTGTGTAACAATGTACACAGAACGAAATGTCGATTGCATCTGACCCGATGCAGCCGCAGCCAAGAGAGGGCGCCGCCGACCACTTTTTAAGTCTTAGGAATGACTCGGCCGGGGCGCGAACCCGAACCTCCCAGTCTCAAAGCGGGCGCCTTACCATCTAGGCTACTGAACATGTGGCACAATATTGAATAAAATATGGATGTGATATCCATTTAATTTAATACTACAATACAAATACCTGTGTAAATCTACAATATACAGTTATCCCTTGCAAACTTTCATTGTGCTTTGTTTGCATTATGAATGGCTGAACAGTCACACCGCCCCTTTTCTGCCTGTGTCTGCCTTTGCATCGATACCGTTGCACCCTATGTACGTGCAAAACTTTTATTATTTCAAGTTTTTTTAAAGGCCATCATATCAACAAAACGCTCAGGCCGACTGTTACCAGGCCCAAAAGACAGAGAAACTTGCTTGCTGTCGCAGACAAAATTGGACTTACTAATGGAAGGTGTAAATACAGTTTTGCATGTCGTCCACATGTATCATGTGAAGTAAAAATGTAGTGTCCTGAAATCATATAGCAGCAATACATAGAGCAAGATTATTTTTAAAAGATAATTTGATAGTACAGAAGTTTTTTGTAAGAAAAAAATTGTTCATGAAGTAGGGTACTTGTTTTTGTTAAACAAATGCTCGATCCTGTGAATAGGGTTTGTTCTTTAGTTTCAATTTATAACAGCGTATTTAATAAATAAATAAGTAAACAAATAAATGAATACAAATACATTTCTAGTTCACAGGCTTTGACTATCGCAGAACATTTACCAAACAGCACCAGTGAAAAACAAACAATTATTGTATATCGGTGTACTAATAGAAACTCTTTCCTGCAATATTTAATTTCTAGTTATTAAATGCAAAATATCTCCAGGACGGCAGCCAATATGAGTACCTGTACCTTGAAATTGGGCATGTGCTGTTACAATACCAACAGTTGAAGCACAACCTCTGCATAAGTTTGTTCCAAGAAAAAAAAAAAGCTATTGGGAGAAAGGTACCAAAACAACCCACTTCAGGGTTAGTGTTTCCATTTTAATAATCAACTGTGAAACTGTTAGAACCTTCTTGACACCGATTATGAGCTGTTAATAATTATTATTAATTGATTCAGTGTCATTTTTAGTCAGCACTTTTCTAAATACCAGCACATATTGTACACACATGTCCAACAATTGTACAGTGTTCATTTTACCTCAGAAAAGTGATGGGCCCGACTCGTATGCCTAAAAATCTATGGGTCCCCAAAATTTAGTGTTATCGAGGTTGAAATTGTAAATCGGCAACAAATATATAATATAAATCTATATATTCAGTTTTAATCATCAGTTAATTGGTAATACAAAGCAGTTATCACTTCAGATTTTTCAGCTCACAATATTGTAAATTATACAAAATAATATTGCTGAAATATTAGTCTATATTCATGCAGTTAATTGGTAATACTAAGCAGTTATCACTTCAGATTTTTCAGTTCATATATTCTTTGTAGTTTGCTGTCACGTCACAGTTGTAATGCCTTCTCAAGGTCCAATCCATTATCACCCTCCTCATAGCGTAACCAGGAATAAAATTAAGTCCATTTTGGCAGAAAAGTCCTTATCTTGCTTAGGAGTATTATTTTGTTTATTTTCTTTCGTCGAGTGGTTCGCTTCAACACACATGTTTTCCTAGCCTCCCGTGTTTTCCTAGCGATCTTCCGAAGAATTTCTCCGCCGTTTTTTCATAATTATTGCCGTTGTTATCACTTTCGGCATTATGTTTCGACTTATTACCGACACTGAAGAAATTACCAATTTTGTGTTGATTTTTACCTTAAATCGACAACAACCACCACAACAATGACGTAATCTCGAAGCCACGAGATCTTGTTTGCCGAGATCAGCTTGCAGACGAAAACTCGAACCGCGAGACCAAAACAACAATGGTGGATCTGCCTGGCGAAAAGTTTGGAGTGCGGTAAATCTTTAATTAAAATACTAGTCACCGGGTAATAATGACAATTTTGTGTCAAAAAAGTTGCGTCCCGGGGGCGCACCTTGATTCGACACTATGCGTCCCCAACAACAATAGGGGGAACGCGGGCAAACGAGAACACTGATTGTATTGTTTTTAAACCGTTCGTTTTTTCAGTTCTCATTTGATATTTTTTGTAAACGTTTGGTCTCCACAAGCTAAACCACAAACTCTTCAATAGTGTTGAATGCTATACACAGATGGAAAGCAAATGATTTTAGTCTGTAAAACAGACCTCCACTCCTTAATACTGCCGCCCCTCCGAACACCAACACTAACACACGTATACACAAAAAGCACACACAGGCTTGACAGGGGAAACAACAGAACTTGGCAGCCAAAAGGAGCAGCTGCTCTCAAAGGTCATGTTACAGGAGAAAGAAAACATTTTAGCTTGCTTCTCTGCGACAAGAACATGGCTTAGCTCCTTCCTCAAGCCACTCTCAAATGATATTTTTGCTTTGTGTTTTCTATTTTTTTAAATGCAAAATGTGAGCCATGCAGCCCTTTTGCTCCTCTTATGTGTGCCTTTGGCTGTGATAAATATGCTAAAGCGCTTCCAAAAACCTCCTACTTCCTATCTGGCGCTGAGTTTAGGAAACAATCAGAATCAAGAGTGAGAAGCACATTCACCAACAGTTGCAGACACACTGAATCAATCACACATTTGTTTTGTCAACTCAAACATTTGCAATGAGTTACCAGCTGGTATAGAAATTTATTTGAGTAAAATTGCACTTCGAGAAATATTTTTTAGCTGTGTGCGAATAACATTGTCAGACAGACGTGTTACTTGTATTTAACAACAATGACTTCCACTTTTACAAAGCAAAAATTTTTAAAAAGGGTTTTACCTGCCAAACTATACACGGATGCCCAAAATGTAAATAATTGACTCAACTTTAGCAATAAGAATTAAACTATGCAGCGGGACCTATTAACTGTGGGGTGTACTATCATGATTGACAATCTGCGGCGGCTTGATTGGCGCCAACAGCCTGGACAGCTGATTGGTGGACACTCCCCTTTTAAACCCCCGGCTTCCTCTCAGTCATTGTCAGATCGTTGCAAACTGTTGTATTCCACTCAGTGAGCATTCCCGTCCGACTCCGTTTCTACTAAACCTTTCTCCTGCCTGATCTTCGTTTTTGACCCGTTTCTGGACCTGATTACGCACGTTCTGCCTGCCCCCGTTACCTGACCCGTTTTGCCTCGTTACCTGCCTGTCTCCTACCTACGACCCCGATTACGAACTCGACATCGCCTCTGATCTCCAGTCCAGGCCAAACGACTTACTATTCCCGCCTGTCTTCGTCCGACACGGAAGTATCACTCCCGCCTCGCTCGCTCCTGTTTTCCGTCAGTCCTCGGATCAAGCAAGCAAGCCTTACTCTCCCACTCTTTTCAATAAATACTGAGAAACGTATGCTATTGAGTCCTGTGTCCGTTCTGGTCTGTGACATGTACTGCATACGAGGCTATCAATAAACTATGAAAATCTGAATACTTTGTAATTTGCGCAACTTGTTTTTTGATTCGAGAACAAAAGAAGAGAATCTTTTTTTCTTTTTGAAGTAAATTATAAGCGGATTGGTTTCAAAAATCAAAAAGATTCCACTATTTCACTAATTTGTAATTGCTTAACTGGCAATATGCTGGAACACATAAATCTAAAGCAATTAATCCTATTGTGAACAATCACCACTAAGAGGTCTGAAAATCAACCCATTCAGACATAAAAGAACAACTTAATTTTAAACTTGATCCTGACAATTATGTCCAAGTGGACAAAGTATGCGTGACCTTTTTACTTTTATTAAGTTCAAAAAGTGACAATAGTCCTTTCCAACCCTGATATGGACATATAAGTTCACAACTTGAAATTTTAAAAGTATCGTTATATTTTGAAGTTAAGACAGCTTAGATACTTGCTCCACAATTCTGCTATAACTGTGTCAGGTGACTGTTATCTGGTGATGGTCATCTGACCACAGTTAAAATGAAATGAATGAAATTTCAACACATTAGACAAATGAATACCATTAACATTTTAAACAGATAATTAACATATTAAAGAAAATACAAGTTTATGTTTTACAGTATGGACACAAGGAGACCAGAGTCTGCCTATCAAGGTTCACATCATTCGCCACGTAAGACTTAAATGTTAATCCATCCGGAAAGCAAAGACCGAATAGAATAAAACGCTGGACTTGCAGCTGTTCTTTCTTTTCTTCTTTTGTTCCCCTCAAAAGCCTGAATCAGCATATTGTAGGAGGCCTAAAAATTGCCAACTTTCCAGTGAATGTAGCAAAGGGAAACCATTCTCGCCTGGAATAGGCATTTTGTGGTGAGGAGCGGTTGCAAGTTATAATCTGTGAACGCTACAGGACATGCACTTCCTTGCAGCCGGGGCTTTCATCTCAACGCATAAATTGGGCATAAAACAAAAACGATTAAATGCCCCCAAAGCTCATGGATTTAATTGTGAAGTGGGTGATGGGCAGTGCTCCCTCTAATCTGCGCGCGTGCGCGCAATTGCGCATTGCTCGCACATTCTCAGCGCACAAGAAAATCTAGCCAGCGCACAAAAATGAGGGCTCAGAATTACTAATTAAGAAGCGACTTAAGTCAAAGTTACAGTGCATGAAGGTAAAAATACACGGGTTCCCCTGACGTTGTGTCCTAAATGTGGTATTTTGAAGTCGAGTCGAAGTAGAACGAAGTTGAGTAAAGTTAGTAGTTTGTCGAGAACCGGCTTCTTCGGCTCGGCTCACTAAAAGGAACCGGCTCTTTCGGGTCCTAAACGGCTCTTCAGGTTGTTTTTGCTTCTTTAATCCCAACATGACCAAATATTATGTAAAATTATGCACAAAATGACTTAAAGGAATGCGGGAATAGAACAAAAAAGAAAAAAATGCCAAAATGAAAAAGTAGTGAAAAGCTGAGAAAAAAAAGAAACAAAAGAGAAAAAAAGAAGGAAAAAAATTTGAAAAAAGCCAGAAAAAAGAAAAGAAAGAAATGTAGGAAAAAAGTAAATAGAGAACGAAAAGACAAAAGTAACAGCTCGGAAAAAATAAACACAATGAGATGTTTTTTAAAGGAATCTTAAAAAAAGTAGAAAAAAACAAAAAAAAGAAGAAAAAGTTGTTGTTGCATTCAAATAATTTCCAATTATATCAAGTGAATCTTGTTGCCAACATTGTACTTCCACTAAAAAATGTGATTAAGTACAGTTCTGTATCTTACAACCGACTAAATAGGCCCCCAAAAATGTCAATATTTTGCGAAAAAATATGTCAGGAGATAAAAAGTTTGTAGGCCGTACAACCTTTGCGACGGTACATGAGTCAATTCATTCAAAAGAGAAAAATAATTTTGCATTGCCGGAAACTCAGCAAAATGTAACTTGATGTAAAGTTTTGGACATGCTTGATAATGATTTAGTTGCCACACTTGGGATTATGGTTGCTCACTCTTCTTTCAAGCGTTGCTCACCGACTTTGTGTAAACGCTCAGACCCGGGGAAAATTAGAGGGAACATTGGTGGTGGGCAATGAAAGGAAATGTTCATCAAGGGAAGCCAACTTTGCCGGTGACTTAAGAGCTCACATAACAGGCCTGCCATTCGGACAATTGTGCACTGTTATAATAAGATCAACAAAAATTAATACCTCTGAGCCGCAGAGGGAGATCCTCCCCCAACCTAAACAGCATGAACAAGGGGATTTAAGTAGTTTCACGTGAGTGCCCTTGGGTCACCAGAACTGAAGTGTGACATACTGCTACTTTATATGTATGTATTTTTTAGCCCATACTTCTTACCAAAGTAGCCTTTACAGCTGTAACCTCATAGCCAGTAATGTATTCATTGTTTTAAATAGTACTTTATTGTGTAACAGTGTTGTCAAGCGAATTGAATATCGTCAACAACAAAGAAGATAGTGTTCGCAAAACTCTCTCACTCAGCAATTTGTCTACCAAAATGTCATGGTCTAGAGCAGCGGTCTGCAACCTCCGGGTCGCGAACCAAGATCCGGCTGTGTGTCGTTTGGTAAAGAGCTGCACAGAAAGATAATAAATTGCCTTACTTTTTGTTTTTACCTGATTTATTGTGTGAAATCAAACACTAAAAACTAAAAATGAAATGAAATGATCTGCATTTATATAGCGCTTTTTAAGTCAAGACTTCCCAAAGCGCTTTACAGTGTGCTTCACATTTCCCAATAGTGGCCGTGCAGCCATGTAAGGCGCTAACCTGCTTATTGGGGGCATTAGGGGTTCAGTGTCTTACCCAAGGACACTTCGACATGTAACACGGAGGAGCCGGGATTCGAACTCTGATCTCTTGATCCCAAGACGAGTGCTCTACCTCCTGAGCCACTGTCGTCCCAATGAAATGATCTGCATTTATATAGCGCTTTTCAAGTCAAGACTTCCCAAAGCGCTTTACAGCGTGCTTCACATTTCCCAACAGCGGCCGTGCAGCCATGTGAGGCGCTAACCTGCTTATTGGGGGTATTAGGGATTCAGTGTCTTACCCAAGAACACTTCGACATGTAACACGGAGGAGCCGGGATTCAAACTGCGATCTTTTGATCCCAAGACAAGCGCTCTACCTCCTGAGCCACTGCCGCCCCTCAAAGTGTGATTAAACAGTCAACAAATATTGTTGACCACATTTCCACAACATTGGATGTCATGGGAAGCTAACCTGGATGGCGGCGGTGAAAACACCAAATTTTAACCACTAAACTTTTAAGTATATAGATGACATGGGAAAAGGCTTTGGAGTCACACTATTTTTACTCACAGTACCACATTGCTGAATATGTGAGGCTATGATTAAACTCATTTATTGATAACATAAACTATAAACACAATCCCAAAATAAATGTTACAATTATTATTATTAATAGTTATTGTAACAGTTATTTATTCAATTTCCTTAAAATTCCAATCTGTCATCAGATACACCAGAGAGTTTTTTTTCAATCGTCGTGCTTTTTTGTATTTATTGACATCATTCAGGATGGAACCATGACTAAATATAGCGTGAAAATTAATAAAACCGAATGCCTTTTCCTATGTAATCTGAATCCAAAATGGTCTAGTGATTACAGAGGAGAATTTATGATAATTATTATTATTGGAATTATCAATAATAGTTATACATATTGGATGGGGCCGCACAAATATTATACATTAGACCTGTCTGTGGTACAGAAAATTTGGGGACCACTGGTCTGAAGAAATGTGATATAATGTAATCATGTTCTTGCACATCTATCTTAGAACTCCATTCTTCCAACCGATCTTTTTACCACCATAGGAAAAACTGAAAAATACCATTGATACCTAAAAGCCAGGAACCAAAACCAAAAAGCATGTTGAAAAGCATCAGCTAATGGAAGACAAAAACAAAGAGCATCGATGGCCCTCTGGCTTTTGACCCGTACTAAAAAGCTGATCATGGGAAAGGTTAAAAGATCAACCACAAAGTAAACGACAAGAACATGCTAATGATCCAAAGGCAGGGACTTGAGTCGCCCAGCAAACAGTTGGGAACACACTGCGTAATCGGCTCCAATTTTCTTGAAAATGCTCCCGCACAACACTGTCTTAAATTAGCTGCTAGCCATGGAAAAAAGGCGTGTTAGACGGATTGCGGACGGGCGAGAACTTCAAAGAACTACTTGGTACCAACTTGAGCGATGTTATTTTTCAATAAAAAAATAAAAGGAGTATGACACAAAAGAAGCATTTTAGTGATCCGGTAACTGGTCTTTCTGATTGCCGTTAATAATTTAGAAAATCTTCAAAAGTTTATGAGAATGTAGCAAATCTAAGCATGAGATTTTAACAAGTCAGTGACAGACCTCGTGTATTTAAAATTGGTTGAATAGATTCTAATGGATATCAAAATGGCAAAATATTTGAAAGCTTTATTGAAGAAACGGAGATATCCCTGCTGTAGCATTTTATGGCAGTCGCTTTTGAGAAAGAACAACATAACAGCCAGGGTTGGGTAGGGTTACTTTAACTGGATTACTTTCAATTACTTTTGGATTACTCCAATACCAAATATGCTAATAAAATGATCTGCATTTATATAGCGCTTTTCAAGTCAATGACTTCCCAAAGCGCTTTACAATGTGCTCTACATTTCCCGATAGCGGCCTTGCAGCCATGTAAGGCGTTAACCTGCTTATTGGGGGTATTAAGGGTTCAGTGTCTTACCCAAGGACACTTAGACATGTAACACGGACGAGCCGGGATTCGAACTGGGATCCCTTGATCCCAAGATGAGCGCTCTACCTCCTGAGCTACTGCCGCCCCATGCGGTAGTAGCTCAGGAGGTAGAGCGCTCGTCCTACGTGTAATACCTCTGTCAATGTTGAGAGCAGCACCATATGAAAGAATGCATGAATATCGAAGACTAAAAGTATGTGGGCTTAACAGCCTGAGTATGGGCTACGACCAGGGTTGGGTAGGGTTACTTTAACTTGATTACTTTCAATTACTTTTGGATTACTCCAATACTAAATATGCTAATAAAAGACAAAAGAAACTAAATATGAATAAAATGATGACTCACAACACGTGGTAAGCTTTCTCTCCTGGCTTTGATCTCTTTGATCTCCGGCAAAACTAACATAAAATGCGACAGAAACAAAATGAAAATAAATCCAAACAGCTTGCCTACATCATTTTTGCCGTTCCATGTATTCCGTTACTCCCCAAGCCTGCACAAAATTTTGTAATTTTATTCATATTTAGTTTCTTTTGTCTTTTATTAGCATATTTGGTATTGGAGTAATCCAAAAGTAATTGAAAGTAATTAAGTTAAAGTAACCCTACCCAACCCTGATAACAGAACTATACACATTTTGTACCATTTACCACATAGAACTATTTGAGTATTTTAGAGGAAAATCGTGTTATCTGTGTTGAAAACTAATGCAGTTTTCAAAGGGTATTTAAAAACAAATAATTAAAAAAAAAACTTTGTAACCTCCTTTTTTAAATAAAGAAAAGAAACCAGGATGAGATGAGGCTATTTCTATTAAGTCAACCTAATGTATGGCGTCTCTGTGTCAAGAGAGTATTCTGTAAAGATAAAGCATCATAATTACTGGCATTACCATTATTGATCCCAAAAATTCTAAAGATGTATCCATGTTAGGTAAAAGACAAAGAAAGTCGATTATTCTAAAGAGTGTCTTATTTGTAAACTAAGCTAAATAGGAACTGGTCATCTGAGCTCGTTCCCCGATTTAACTTGCTGGCATGAAATAGATTTTTCTAGTTCATTTAACAGATTTGGACCAGCATGGTAGCTGAGTTGTCGAAAGCGAAAGGCATACACAAAGCTCCGCCAAGTGACTCTCGCAAGTTATTTGTAGCATGTATCAAAAGGAAAAAATGTTTTCTTCAATATTTATCTCTACAATTAAGTCGTTACCGTGATTCTTGCACACACTGTATTGTGTTATTTGAGATGTTACACACTGTTCAGTCATTCTTGATTGGTTTTCGCCAGCTGCTAGGGAGCTTGAGCAGCACTGCTGTGATAGTAAAAACCAGGATTTACCACCTCGGCAGGCTAACCAGATAGGAAAGATATAGATTACCCCAAATGGTATAGGCCTATGCCAACTACAGTAAACGTGCATACAGACTGTAATGACAAAGATAGCTTTCATAACAAAGATATTCAAGCACCGTAAATTCCGGACTATAAGCCGCTACTTTTTTCCCAAATGTTCAGCCCTGCGGCTTATTCGGTGAAGCGGCCAATTTATGGATTTTTTCTAACGGCCACCTGGAGTATAAAAGGTAAGATTAAGACCAGTAGAATATGTGCGCCAAGAAAGACCGCAATCTCTAAGTTTAAGCATACATTGCCTGTCAAGTTAAGGTACGTTCCGATAATGAGGAAGACGCCCTTGATGGCGATAGTTATGAGGAGGAAGTTGAGGACGATCTTCCGCGAATTTCACAATTGCGGGATGCTTATTTTTAACAGGCACGTTTGATCCTACTAGCGTGTTGGTAACTTTCAAAGCCACAGTTTGGGATGAAAGTTATATTATTATTATTAAAGCTTTGAAAACTCTCTCGGTGTACCGTCTTTCTTCGTAAATATGTATAACCATGTATAATATGTATTTTCAACTGTATATTTTTGTAATGTATTCATTTTAGAGATTTATTCTGTTATGTGTTCTACGGACAAATCAAAAAGAAGGGGCGCAGCGAACGCGGGCTGATGGGAATTGGGGTAAAGCTGAGTTACCGTTAGATCTGTCTGTTGTCGCAGCGGACAATAGTGGATATATATTTTTCCCACCCTTGACTTTGGAAATATACATTTTGTTTCCTTGGATTACTTTCAACGGGACCTGGACTTTACAAGTCTGCATCATACGTTAATTACGGGTATCATTTTCCATTAACGATGTCAACTATGGTTCTAGAATTGTGTACTATTTATGTAGTTACGATCCTGGAACCTACAGCCTGCCCTGGATTAAACTTGTGATTGAATCACAAGTAATAATGGGGGCACGCGCGGCTTATACATGGGACATGGGTGCTACTTGTGTAAGTACAAAAGCGGCAAATCATCCAAAAAGTAGTGGGTGCGGCTTTTAATCAGGTGCGCTCTAAAGTCCGGAATTTACGGTACTTTATGTCAACACTGTTGAACTGTATATTTGCTCTAAAGCAGTTGTAAATATTTTTTTTTAAAATGCATACCAAGTAAAGGAAAAGTGCATAAAGCTTTTGGTGTCAAAGTCAAATCTTCCATAGACAAAATATTAAAGTTCCGTATGGAAACATTGTAGAAAACTCATCTCTTGCACCGAACTGTTTTAAAGTTGTTTGACGAGGTCCGCTCTCTGACTGTACCACCGAATTTGGGGTGCCTAGCTTTAAAGTGATACGTCAGGGAAGAAGTGCTCCGATGTTAATTCAATTCAGCTTTGCAAAGCATACATAACACTTTCGCTTTGTCAATGTTCCCAACCGGCAATGTTTTAAAGCGAAACATGCTTCTCTTTTCCATCCCTAGCATGCTACGCCACGTTAGCCTCAGGATACGAAAGTGCTTCTTCGCAATATAACACTTAAAATTAGAGATTTGGGATGAATACTTATCCTGGTTTTCATAAAGACACCCCAATTTTCAAATTGAAACTAAATAAAAAGGTTCATGTTTTAATATGATTTACTTAAAGGTTGGGTGCGTAGATTGTCCTTAGAAAGTTTGAAATTGAATGTTTTCTTAGTTTAGTACGTGTTAACAAGGACCAACTACGTTCAAAGAGCCTTTAGATTTGTTTTCACCGAACCTATTTGCTTTTATCTTACGTTTATCATCGGTTTTCCGCAGAGTGCATTAGGCTGCAAGAAAGGAGATGTTGGGGAAGGAGGGGAATAGTGATTTCAAGCACATACCCAAGGTTTTTCTTTTTACTACGACGAAAATGGGGAGAGTAAGAAAAGGACTGTTTCAAATATAGTCCGAATGCCAACCCAAGCTCCAAAAAAGATGAAAAAAAAGACTTTATTCAAGCGCCGTACAAGCAGCTTGACAGCTCTTTTTTGTTGCATGTTACCCACCACCTATATTTTATCTACCGTAAATTCCGGACTATAGAGCGCACCTGATTATAAGCCGCACACACCACATTTTAAGAGGAAAACTGCTTTTATACTTACACAAGCCGCACCTGTATATTAGCCGCATGCGCCCACATTAAAACATGTAACACAATCACAAAAGTAACCCAAACCCGACTTTAAGCGATTGTAACTGAATATAAAGTACACAATCCCAAAAAGCACAGCCGGCTAAATGATCGTAAAATGATACCGGTACTTAAGGTTTGATGCAGACCTGCAGAGTCCGGGTCCCGTTGAAAGTAATCCAAGGAAAAAAAGTCTATATTTCCAAAGGTAAGGGTGGGAAAAATATATTTCCAGGGTAAGTTTACGCTAATATAATTTGTGCACAAGCTAAGAAGTTGCAGTCTTCCTCGGCGCATATATTCCAGCGGTCTAAATCTTACTTTCTGTATTCGAGCGCCGCTGGCGGCCGTTAGAAAAATTACATAAATTGGCCGCATCACTGAATAAGCCGCAGGGTTAAAAGTTAGGGAAAAAAGTGGCGGCTTATAGTCCGGAATTTACGGTATGTTCTTTTAGAGGTTATTGTCGAGTTTGCATTGTCTTAACTGAAATAGATCTTAGTGGGACGGTATGCTTTTTAGTTTTGTCACTTGACCGCACAGCTCTGAGATTCAGTGCGTGTCACACAACCAGGTCTTTCAGGATTATGTCTGTGAAACTGCATATTGTACCACATAATTGTCATTAATGTCCTACTGTTAAGAGCCTTGCGCTTCACTGTGAGGCCCACTATGTGTGCTCATCACACACATACTAACACACGCATACAAGTGGTATTTGTTCTGCGCTGTCTCGACAGAAGGGAAAGTGTCCACCATTTGGGCCGTTCGACCACTTGTGGGTCCGCTGCTAAAATGGCAAAAAGCAAGCCGTGCACAAATGGGGGGCCCGGGCTCATTAAGCCATTCTCCCACGCAAACGGGTGAAGCCGCCGCTGACAAGCGGTTCAGAGCCCAGGATCCAAAACAAACAAACAAAAGTATGCACTCGAGGCTCTCGATTCCACGAAATCAAAATGACCTGCTTTTTATTTATATTTGTTGAGATCTTGAAGAGAAAACGTGCTCTTTGAGCAGCTGATAAACATCCTGAAGGAACACAGCTGGGGACAGCATGGGAGGGGGTGGAACACAAGGCAAAGAGACACTTTATGGTGATAAAAACTTCCAAGTAATCCGATTGACCTCAATGACACAGCCTGAATTTAAAAAAAACACATTTTGCACAAACTAAATCTTGAGCATTTGTGAAACACCGGAAGCCCCAATACATTCACACTGCTTAAGAACAATGGAGGGAATCTGTCAAAGCAGCAAAATGCTTAATCCCTTCCAGATTTTTATCCCCGACAGCATCTTTTATAAAGCATCTTTTTGGCGTGTCACGTTTTACCAAGACAACAATGTTTGGCTCGGCTTGTTTGCGTTTAAGAACATCATTTCCACATGTTGCGAGTGGGAAAGCTCAAACGGCAGTTTGCCACCGAGTCCTTTACACGCATCATGCATGTGCCCTTTTGGAGCCTATTAACCAATTTTAGAACCAGGCAGACCCCACACATGACAAGAAAATTTTCATATCATATGTGGTTTACTTAGATTACGAACAGAATATACTGCAGGGGTATGGCCTTGAACATTATGGTTTATTTGACACAATCCTCATGATTATGAGAATCAAAAAGTGATAATTGGGAAGTCAAGGAACACACAGAACTGAAATGTACCGTAAATTCCGGACTATAAGCCGCTACTTTTTTCCCAAACCTTCAACCCTGCGGCTTATTCAGTGATGCGGCCAATTTATGTAATTTTTCTAACAGCCGCCAGCGGCGCTCGAGTACAAAAGGTAAGATTAAGACCGGTGGAATATATGCGCCGAGGAAGACTGCAACTTCTTAGCTTGTGCACATATTCAATTAGCGTAGACATGTCTTCATCATGCAAATTGCAAAAAGAAAGGCACATGATGTAGCTTTCAAGCTAAAAGCAAACGAGCAGTCCGATAAAGAAGGAAACAGAGCTACTGCACGTAAACTTCACTTTGCGAGCGTGTTGCTAGCGTGTTTTTGAATAAGGGAGCATGGGACGACGTCTATATGACAAAGTCTCTTTCCCATTCTGGGGAAGACGACTTTGATGACGTCAGTTATAAGGAGGAAGATGAGGACGGTTTACCGTGGTTTCTTCAAGTACGGTATGTTTTTTTTTAACAGACCCGTTTACTGTGTTGCGAGCGTGTTGCTTGTAGCGTTTTGCTACCCTTCACAGGCACGGTTTGGGATGAAAGTTATAATGTCATGATTAAAGCTTTGAAAACTATCTCGGTGTACCGTCTTTCTTTGTAAATATGTGTAACCGATGTATGATATGTATTTGCACCTGTATATTTTTGTAATGTATTTATTTGTGACACTTATTCTGATATGTTTTGCGAATTAAAAAAGGGGCGGAGCAAACGCGGGCTCACGGGAAGTGGGGTAAAGGTGAGCGAGACGCGGCGGACAATAGTGGATATACTTTTTTTTCCTTGGATTAGTTTCAACAGGTACCCGGACTCTGCCGGTCTGCATCAAACCTTAAGTACCGGTATCATTTTCTTTTCATTTTGCCGGCTGTGGTTTTTGGACTGTGTACTTTATATTCAGTTACAATCGCGGGACTCAATGCCGGGTTTGGGCTAATTTTGTGATTGTGTTACATGTTTTAATGTGGGCGCATGCGGCTTATATACAGGTGCGGCTTGTGTAAGTACAAAATCGGTTTTCCTCTTAAAATGTGGTGGGTGCGGCTTATAATCAGGTGCGCTCTATAGTCCGGAATTTACGGTATATAGAAAGCTGATATAAAGTACAGTGCAGCAAATAATATCGGCCGATCGCATTAGAGTGTTATATGATTTGAATTTTGTCCAGTTATGCTTTTCTCAAGCAGATCCAACCATGACAGTCTATCCATCAAATCAATGTATTATTTACAACTGTGTCTGCTTGTGTGAAGTTGTGCAAAACAAAATCAGTACAAATACTTTCCAGGCAAGTGACGTAAGACTGGCTCCATGTCAGCCGCGTGGCAGTCCTTCAAATTAATTTTTATTAAATTTGATTGTGTTTATTTTCAGTAATAATGTATTTTTTGAACAATAATTGATAGCACCATAAAGTATTTGTTCCTACAGTAAACGTTGGTCAGCAAAAATGAAATTTTGGTCAATAATGGACTCATCTTACAAGTTGGATCGACTTTATCCAAATTTCTCGGTTGCTTCGTACAAACCGCGCCAATATTTTGGGTGATTTCAAACAAAACTAAATCATTTTGGGGGTTCTTATAAATAAGTTTGAATATTTGAGGATTAAAACACAATTTTAAAAAGCTTTTTTGTGTTGTTTTCTGCAATATGCCCTGTTTATTTTAGGTTGCTATAGATTAGAAAAATCAAACTATTTTTAAGGGATAAAAAAAATTGGGCAGGTTGAGAAAACATTTTAAATTTTAAACAGTATACATTTTCAATTAAAAGACATGATTATGAGAAATTCTCACTTTAAAAGTCAAACTTGTGTCAACTTTAAAAGGTAGAGTTTTGATAAGATCAGAATTCTGTAAAATCAGAATACATAAAAATAAATCAAAATGATCACTTCAAAGTCAGAATGCTGACAGTGGGGAGACCTAATCATCCCAATGGTATTCTTTTTTCCTTCATTGACCCAAATCTTTCTCCAAAGAATTTTTCTGTGGCAATTACATTCAAATTTTGCACTGAAAAATAATGCAGAATAAACGCCCATGAAATACAGCATACAATTTAAACAATCAGCAAACTAAGTAACAAAAAAAAATAAAAGTTGACAAGATAATTAGTTTGTGTCCAAAAGCAACCCAAACCGAAACATTAACAGGTTAGTCTGCTCATTCACTGCCAACTTGACGGACTACATTCTACAGGTTGAGTCAAACCTGTGTATTAGACGGCAAATTAAGACAGGAAAAAAAAAAAGCATCAGGGCTAAAAACTTGACTGTTATCTGAGAGGTGGCAACAATACAAATAGCCATAGGTTTGAGGTGACAACCCTTTGTTATATAATTATCCTGACTAACCAGGCCCTCGACTATGGCTTGTGACACCCACAAATACATTTGCTTTAGCATACTTGACATTGACACTTTTAAACGTTGAGAGTACTAAAGTAGGGGCGGCAGTGGCTCAGGAGGTTTAGCGCTCGTCTTGGGATCAAGAGATCGTAATTCGAATCCCGGCTCCTCCGTGTTACATGTCGAAGTGTCCTTGGGTAAGACACTGAACCCCTAATGCCCCCAATAAGCAGGTTAGCGCCTTACATAGCACACTGTGAAGTGCTTTGGGAAGTCTTGACCTGAAAAGCGCTATATAAATGCAGATCATTTCATTTCATAAAGTAGCAATTTTCCCATGAAAAAAACAGTTACTGACGAGGCTTAAAAGAACAATAACTACTAGGTAATTACCACCAAAATTTGACAATCGAAGTCACAATACACAAGTGAATCAAATCCGATTTGGTCAAAAACTGTGGGGAAAGAACCTGATCATGATCCAAATTCAAATCAGAACTGATACAATTTGAATTTAAAACTCACAGTTTTGTTTACAGTTAAAAATTACTGATAATCTCTAATGATATCTAGTTTGGACGGAATATGACTTTTACTGGCTTTTATCTCCAAACTAATCTCCTTATCCAATAAAGAAATATTTTAATTTGAAATTGGAAGACTAACACTAATACTCTCACAAATGCAAAAAATGGATTAACAGTCTGATGTCTTAACAGTTTAACATAAGAGATTCCTTGACAGAATACTCAATTCAGATCCGACTTGAATTGAGCACAGAAATTTTATAAACGGCATTAGGCATTAAAAAATCGTGTTAAATTACATTCAAATTGGCATGTGTCATTAAACCAAATCCAATCCCAATCTGATCTAATATACAATCAACACAACCACTTCCAAAACACAACACACTCAAAAATATGTTGAATAGGATAAGACTTGCTAAATTTCAGGAGCTGTAACCCGAAACCAAAGTCACTGCAGTGCAGAACTGACAGTCGGACCAGCGTCCCCATAAAACGGAGACAGAGGAACATTATATGGACAAGTGTAATTCAAATTTGATGCTGATAATCTCACTAAACAAAAATAAGGATCTTAAACCAAGTATGGACTCATACAATGCGAACGGCCAAAATCTATTTCAAGAAATCAACTATCAAATGAAAGAACGATAAATAAAATGGTAGAACAGTAGAACGATATATTGAACAATAGAATACTAGATAGAAAGAATAATAGATAGACGATAGAACGGTAGATAGACCAAAAGAACGGTAGATAGATAGAATGTTAGAATAGTAGATAGATGGAACAACAGAACGACGGATGAAACGATGGATAGAAAAATAGATTGGATGATAGAACAATAGAACGATATATAGGAAATTATAGCACGATAGGGCGATAGATACATAAACCAATAGATTGACCGAAAAAACAGTAGATAGATAGAACGGTCGGTAGGACATAGAAGCGTAGATTGATGCACAAGAGAACGGTAGATATATAGTACAATAGAACAGTAGAAAATTAGAACGGTTGATAAATGGGTAAATAGATAGAACGATAGAATGGAAGATTGGTAGATAGATACAACTATATAATGGGAGATTGACAGAACGGTAGATATATAGAATGACAGTACAGTAGATAGAAAGATAGGACAAAAAAACAATAGAATAAAAGTACAGTAAACAGATTAAACAATAAAACGTAAGATATGTAGACCAATAGATAGAACGACAGACAGACGCACAGCCAGACACACAGACAAAACATAAGAACAGTATGCATAGTACAATAGATAGAATGATAAAACGATAGGCACATAGTACGGTAGTACGGTCGACATACAACAACCGGACGGTAGATATAGTACGATGGATAGATGATAGTTAGAACAATAGAATAGTAGATAGAAAGAATAATAGATAGAACGATAGATAGACCAAAAGAATGGTAGATAGATAGAATGACAGTACAGTAGATAGAAAGATAGGACAAAAAACAATAGAATAAAAGTACAGTAAACAGATTAAACAATGAAACGTTAGATATATAGAACCATAGATAGAACGACAGATAGACACACAGCCAGACACACAGACAAAACATAAGAACAGTATGCATAGTACAATAGATAGAATGATAAAACGATAGATACATAGTACGGTAGTACAGTCGACATACAACAACCGGACGGTAGATATAGTACGATGGATAGAATGATAGTTAGAACAATAGAATAGTAGATAGAAAGAATAATAGATAGAACGATAGATAGACCAAAAGAATGGTAGATAGATAGAATGACAGTACAGTAGATAGAAGATAGGACAAAAAACAATAGAATAAAAGTACAGTAAACAGATTAAACAATGAAATGTTAGATATATAGACCATAGATAGAACGACAGATAGACACACAGCCAGACACGCAGACAAAACCTAAGAACAGAATGCATAGTACAATAGATAGAATGATAAAACGATAGATACATAGAACGGTAGTACGGTCGACAGACAACAACAGGACGGTAGTTATAGTACGATGGATAGAATGATAGATAAAACAATAGAATAGTAGATAGAAAGAATAATACATAAAACGATAGAACGATAGATAGACCAAAAGAATGGTAGATAGATAGAATGACAGTACAGTAGATAGAAAGATAGGACAAAAAACAATAGAATAAAAGTACAGTAAACAGATTAAACAATGAAACGTTAGATATATAGAACCATAGATAGAACGACAGATAGACACACAGCCAGACACGCAGACAAAACCTAAGAACAGAATGCATAGTACAATAGATAGAATGATAAAACGATAGATACATAGGACGGTAGTACGGTCGACATACAACAACCGGACGGTAGATATAGTACGATGGATAGAATGATAGTTAGGACAATAGAATAGTAGATAGAAAGAATAATAGATAGAACGATAGATAGACCAAAAGAATGGTAGATAGATAGAATGACAGTACAGTAGATAGAAGATAGGACAAAAAACAATAGAATAAAAGTACAGTAAACAGATTAAACAATGAAACGTTAGATATATAGACCATAGATAGAACGACAGATAGACACACAGCCAGACACGCAGGCAAAACCTAAGAACAGTATGTATAGTACAATAGATAGAATGATAAAACGATAGATACATAGAACGGTAGTACGGTCGACAGACAACAACAGGACGGTAGTTATAGTACGATGGATAGAATGATAGATAGAACAATAGAATAGTAGATAGAAAGAATAATACATAAAACGATAGAACGATAGATAGACCAAAAGAATGGTAGATAGATAGAATGACAGTACAGTAGATAGAAAGATAGGACAAAAAAACAATAGAATAAAAGTACAGTAAACAGATTAAACAATGAAAAGTTAGATATATAGAACCATAGATAGAACAACAGATAGACACACAGCCAGACACGCAGACAAAACCTAAGAACAGAATGCATAGTACAATAGATAGAATGATAAAACGATAGATACATAGGACGGTAGTACGGTCGACAGACAACAACAGGACGGTAGTTATAGTACGATGGATAGAATGATAGTTGAACAATAGAATAGTAGGTAGAAAGAATAATACATAAAACGATAGAACGATAGATAGACCAAAAGAATGGTAGATAGATAGAATGACAGTACAGTAGATAGAAAGATAGGACAAAAAACAATAGAATAAAAGTACAGTAAACAGATTAAACAATGAAACGTTAGATATATAGAACCATAGATAGAACGACAGATAGACACACAGCCAGACACGCAGACAAAACCTAAGAACAGAATGCATAGTACAATAGATAGAATGATAAAACGATAGATACATAGGACGGTAGTACGGTCGACAGAAAACAACAGGACAGTAGTTATAGTACAATGGATAGAATGATAGATAGGACAATAGAATAGTAGATATAAGGAATAATAGATAGAACGATAGATAGACCAAAAGAACGGTAGATAGATAGAATGTTAGAATAGTAGATAGATGGAACAACAGAACGACGGATGGAACGATGGATAGAACAATAGATTGGATGATAGAACAATAGAACGATATATCGGAAATGATAGCACGATAGGGCGATAGATACATAAACTAATAGATTGACCGAAAGAACAGTAGACGTTAGATATATAGAACAATAGATAGATAGATAGACCCACAGCCAGACAAACAGACAAAACGTAAGAACAGTATGTATAGTACAATAAATAGAATGATAAAACGATAGAACATAGAACGGTAGTACGGTCGACAGACGGTAGATATAGTACGATGGCTAGAATGATAGAACGAAAAGATAAATAGTACCACCGAATGGTAGATACATAGAACAAGAGAACGATGGATAAAATAATCGAACAGTGACTTGATCGATCAATAGATCGATTGATAGCACAATTTATATATAGTACGATAAAAATATTTGAAAAGGGATACACATTTTATTCGTCTAATAGGGTTAGCTTTAGGGTGTAAGGGTTCTTAAAAAGTTTTTTCTTACCTCAGCAATTGCAGAGGTCCGAACCAGACTCGACCAGTCGACTAGAACATGGCCCCAAAACGGTTCTGGTCTGCGTTTCTGGTGTAAAATCTGCGTGGAACAACAAACACACAACACATTTCTCATGTTGGTCGAATGGTTCGCTGTCAAAGAAACATTATGGAGTTTTCTAAGCGAGTCGTTCCTCGTCCCCGGAGCTTCTCGCCATATCTTCCCCACCGACGGCATCACATTCGCCGACCCTAGGAGTCCCAAACAGCACTGGCGCGTTTGCTTCCTTCCTTCCCTTCCCACCCGCTCCGCGGAAAAATGTCAAAAATGACAATGATCCGAAAACTTCACGGAGGGAGAGCAACGAGCGAGAGAGCGCGGAGGCGAAAAAAAAAACAATCCTCGGCGGTGGAAAGAAGCATTTTGCATGGAACTTACCTTGTTACAATTTGCTCATCCAGCCACGCTAAACTTGCTGAAGATGAAGACTTTTTAGGCTAATTCTGGTGCCCTTGTTTTGTTCCAATATTTTCTGCGGAGGTTTGACAGTATAAGTGGAATGTTAAGTATGACTTTGGTATGAAATCAACGCACTACTCTGGAAGGCGAAGGGGGGAGGGAGAGAGAGCGAGAGAAGGAGAAAAAAAAACTGCGGCAGAGAAGCCATTGGTGAGCGTCAATCAACAAAGTTCGGGGCGGGACTTTGACGAGTTGGAGCGCGGCCCAGTTGCCCTCACTACTCCACTGCCGTGGAAAGGAACTGAATTACGGAGGAATCATTTTGACATTCGTATAAAACAAGGGTCAGGAACGGTGTTCCATCTAAGCTGCGCGCGTGCGCAATTGCACACTGCTCGCACATTCTCAGCGCACAAGAAAATCGAGCCAGCGCACAAAAATGAGGGCTCAAAATTACTCATTAAGAAGCGACTCAAGTCAAAGTTACAGTGCATGAAGGTAAAATTACAAGGGTTCCCCTGACGTTGTGTCCTAAATGCGGTATTTTGAAGTCGAGTCGAAGGAGAATAAAGTTGAGTAAAGTTAGTAGAGTTTGTCAAGAACCGGCTTCTTCGGCTCGGCTCACTAAAAGGAACCGGCTCTTTCGGGTCCTAAACGGCTCTTCAGGTTGTTTTTGCTTCTTTTATCCCAACATGATCAAATTTTATGTAGAATTATGCACAAAATGACTTAAAGGAAGGGGGGAATAGAACAAAAAATGAAAAAGTAGTGAAAAGCTGAGAAAAAAAGAAACAAAAGGAAGAGAAAAAGAGAAGCTAAAAAATAGAAAAAGCCATAAAAAAAGGAAAAGAAAGAAAAATGGGAAAAAAAGTAAATAGAGAACAAAAAGAAAAAAGTAACAGCTCGGAAAAAATAAACACAATGAGATTTTTTTTAAAGGAATTTTTAAAAAAGTAGAAAAAAAAACACGCAAAAAAGAAGAAAAAGTTTGTGTTGCATTCAAATAATTTCCAATTATATCAAGTGAATCTTGTTGCCAACATTGTACTTCGACTAAAAAATGTGATGAAGGACAGTTCTGTATCTTACAACCGACAAAATAAGCCCCCAAAATGTTAATATTATGCGACAAAATATATCAGGAAATAAAAACAAATGGATATCTTGTGAAAGAATTGAAAGAACAAACGGAGTTTGTAGGCAGTACAACCTTTGCATGAGTTTTGAATTCATTCAAAAGAGAAAAATAATTTTGCATTGCCGGAAACTGTAAAAGATGTAACTTGATGTCAAGTTTTGGACATGTTTGATAATTAATTATCTGGCTACACTGGGGATTATGGTTGCTCACTGTTGTTTCAAGCGTTGCTCACCGACTTGGTGTGAACGCTCAGACCCGTGGAAAATTACAGGGAACATTGGTCAGGAACCTTTTTGACCCAAAGAACCACAAAAGCAAAAAATGTTTTAAAAAGAAATTGAGAGAGCCACATCATATATTTTCAGACAAAATTGAAAAAACGGCCAAACACGCTTTCTAGACAAAAGGTAATTATTCAGCACATTTATTTCACTGTGTGTCATTTGGTGGTTTCATCAAATGTATGAAATGATCATAATGCCAAATCCTGTGTCCCAAATCAATGTAAATATGCCATTATGCTAATTGTCTTTCACCTTGAGTTTAGAGTGTTGAGGCAATTTTTTTCCATGAAATTTGTCCTTAATAACGTTTTCAAAGCAATGTGCATGCAAAGTTCTTTTGTAAAAATGTCACAAATGACTGCAAACAATGAGCATATCGTCATATTCACTTTTGGTGTAGACTGCACGGAGCGAAGCAGCACGGCAAAGCAGTGGTTAGCGCGTGTGCGGCACAGTTCTGAGGTCATGGGTTCAAATTCTGCTACCAGTCTTCCTGTGTGGAGTTTGCATGTTCTCCCTGTGCTTGCGTGGGTCTCCTTAGGGCACTCCGGTTTCCTCCCACATTTCCAAAAACATGCATGTCAGGTTAATTGGCCGGTCCGAATTGTCCCTAGGGGTGAATGACCGAAGGAATTGTCTGTCCCTGTGTGCCCTGCGATTGGCTGGCAACCAGTTCAGGGTGTCCCCTGCCCACTGCCCAAAGACAGCTGGGATGGGCTCCAGCACCCCCGCGACCCTACTGAGGAAAAGCAGTGCAGATAATAGATGGATGGGTGGATGGATGCACTGAGCGAGAGAGAGAGAGAGAGAGAGAGAGAGAGAGAATATATGCAAAGGAAGTGCCTTGCACTGTGTGCAGGAATCCGCCCACCTGTACTGCTCACCCAATCAAAGTTGTTTGCCAGCGTTTTTATTTATCAGTTGAAATGGTTTCTTATCGAACTTCTGCATTAAGTTGCTTTGGCTTTATATGGACCAAAATCGGGTTCACTTTTCTCTCTTTTCTCTTTCTCTCTTCATACCCTTCGCGCTTTCTTTTCTCTTTTCTCTCCTTCTGTCTTTCTATTTCTCTTTGGATTTCTTTCTTCCTCTCCCTTTCTTTTCCCCCTCTCTCACAACTTTTTATCTTTTGTTTCTCACGCTCTCTCCCTTTTTTTCTTTCTTTGTCCTGCCCTCTCTCCTTTTCCCTCCCTCTTTCTCTCATTTCTTTATCTCTTTTTTTCTTTCTCCTTAATCTACTAGTCTGGCCCCCGATAGAATGTTTGTTCTATTGTGTGGCCCCCGAGTTAAAATGAGTTTGACACCCCTGCTTTAGGGAATGCTGTGAATGGAGTGAGAGAGGGGGAAAAGAAAAGGAGAGGGAGAAAGAAATCCAAAGAGAAATAGAAAGACAGAAGGAGATAAAAGAGAAAAGAAAGCGCAAAGGGTAGGAAGAGAGAAAGAGAAAAGGAAAAAAGGAAGTTAGAGCAAAACAAGTTAAAAAGACAGAGAGAGAGAAAGAGACAAAGAGCAACAAAGGAAGAGAAAAAGAGAGACACAGAGAGTGAAAGAGACAGAGTGGGAGAAAAGGGGTGGAAAAGAAAGAGAGAGAGAGAGAGAGAAAGAGAGAGAGAGAGAGAAATAAATACATGTACAGTGTCTTTGTTGGAGGCACCTGGCTTTGGCAACATCAAGTTGACATATTTCAACCTGCAGCTCGTTTTTCTCTTGCGCTTCTCTGAGTGTTGTCTCGCGGGCCGGATTCAATCCCTTAGCGGGCCTGATCTGGCCCGCGGGACGCCTGTTTGACACCTGTGGGATAGACCATTTTGGAACACCTTGTCCTGGTGGAAACATTTGTTGGCCTGGAGAGGGAGGGGTCCTGCCAGGCTGTACTTGCCCAAGATACACCACAGGGAATAATGCCCATAGTATTCTTGTGGTTACTTTTTGGGGTTTGGGTTTTTATCCCTCACATAAAACAGATTGTACCCATTTCCATGGTTACCAGTATCAGAAGAATACTCCTGATCTGACTCAGATACAGCACATCCATTATCTGGTAGACGTTCTTGTCAGGGAACAGCATTCTCTTGCTTTTTTTCCCTTTGTTTCCATCTCTAACAATCAGTTTTTTCATTATTATTTTGCATAGCATTGTATTGGGTTAATGTGGCTGCTTTTTAATAATATTTTAACATTATTCTTTTTATTTATCCGTCTTTATTTTTATACTAACATTAATCTGGGAAATACATTGGCCCACTCAAAGCTTCTTTTTCCAGGTACTAATTATCTGCTTGCTTTTTGTGTGGCACTCAAATGTCAGGTTTTGTTCACAAGTCAAATAAACATTTGCTGTAACGGCTCTTTACTCAAAAATCTGTTACTCTTTTATCACTAACACCACATTTCCACACATAGCAGTGCAATCTTTTGTATCCTAAATCATATTCCCTCCATTTTAAGCATTCTTCTCTGTAAATGTATGTTATTTTATCCAACATGTTGTTCTGCTAAATACAGAGTTGGTAATAAGTAGTTAGATAATAAGTTATGAGGAAAAACTGAGTTTTGGTGTCAACAAGGCATTTGGTTTAAAAACGTTATTTTGATTGTGCACTGTGTATTTTAATTTCTTCATCATATCGAAACCTTTGCCCATGTCTTGGAAATTGTCCCGTTCATTACAGGGTAACCTTTGCTTCAAGTTATAGTTGCATTTCAACCAACTTTTGAGGCTTTTTTTTAATCGCAGTAACCAGTGGACAGTTACACAATGCATACAAATGAAGAAACAAAATGACTACATTTTGTGCAGGCTTGGGGAGTAACGGAATACATGGAACGGCAAAAATGATGTTGGCAAGCTGTTTGGGTTTGTTTTCATTTTGTTTCTGTTGCATTTTATGTTAGTTTTGCCGGAGATCAAAGAGATCAAAGCCAGGAGAGAAAGCTTACCACGTGTTGTGAGTCATCATTTTATTCATATTTAGGTTTTTTTGTCTTTTATTAGCACATTTGGTATTGGAGTAATCCAAAAGTAATTGAAAGTAATCAAGTTAAAGTAACCCTACCCAACCCTGCTTCTCAAGGAATGCATTTCTTACCAACCTGGACACTTAAACTAGACAATGATCTAGTGAATATCCAAAACGAGGGAAAGGGCAATATCTGTTGCTGGAGGTCGTGGCAAGTAAGTACTCTTCCCTTGAAATGGTGGAAGCCCAAGGCTTCATTTCCTCTGCAAGTTTGGACAACTGCCTGAGCAGGTTGAGGCAGAACACACCTTTCTCTCACTTAGCTTTCGAGCTGTCACTTAAAACTGGTTTTTCATTTAGAGCACTTTGCTGCTGCAGGGCGACTCAAACTTGTCAGAGGCCCTGCAAGCTCCTGACTTGAAGCAGTGGATATCTATGAAACTTCATGAAAATCTGGTACGTCGAAGAGGTCTGGTAGGCAGGGCCCAAGTGGAGAAGGCGTGCCTGTTAAATTGAGCTTGCTTCTAACCCATAATATAATACAGGTGGCGCACGATGCACGTATGATATCATTTTACCTGTGAAAAGTGATGGATCCCGGGGACTCGCATGCTCAAAAATCTATGGGTCCCGACAGAAATCTATGGATCCCCAAAATTGAGTGTTATCGTGGTTGAAATTGTAAATCGGCAACAAATATATAATATAAATCTATATATTCATTCAGTTTTAATCATCACAGTTATTTGGTAATACAAAGCAGTTATCACTTCAGATTTTTCAGTTCACAAATATACTGTACATTATACAAAATAATATTGCTGAAATATTAGTCCATATATTCATGCAGTTTTAATCATCACAGTTAATTGGTAATACAAAGCAGTTATCACTTCAGATTTTTCAGTTCATATATTCTTCGTGGTTTGCTGTCCCGCCACAGTTGTAATGCCTTCTCAAGGTCCAATCCATTATCATCATCATAGCGTCACCAGGAATATAATTGAGTCCATTTTGGCAGAAAAGTTCTTTTCTTGCTAGGAGTATCCTTTTGTTTATTTTCTTTCGTAGAATAGTTCGCTTCAACACACGTGTTTTCCTTGCCTCCGCGATCTTCTGAAGAATTTCTCCGCCGTTTTTTTGTGCCGGAATTATTATTATTATTAATCTACTAGTCCGGCCCCCGACAGAATGTTTGTTTTATTGTTTGGCCCCCGAGTTAAAGTGAGGTTGACACCCCTGATTTAGGGGATGTTTTATTTATTTATTTTTTACCAAAATGAACATGTTTGTCGATGTATCATGGAGAAAACACTTCCTTTATTTTCATATTCACCAGCCACTCATTTCAATATAATAAACCAAGTTTGATAGTCCATCCCGAGCCCCCCACAAAAGAAAAAGAAATGCAGTGATGATGGTGATGGTAGTTTTCTGTAACATAAAGTCAGGGTTGGGTAGGGTTACTTTAACTTGATTAATTTCAATTACTTTTGGATTATTCCAATACCAAATATGCTAATAAAAGACAAAAAAAACTAAATATGAATAAAATGGCTAAATTTTGTGCAGGCTTGGGGAGTAACGGAACACATGGAACGGCAAAAATGATATTGGCAATCTGTTTGGATTTATTTTCATTTTGTTTCTGTCGCATTTTATGTTAGTTTTGCCGGAGATCAAAGAGATCAAAGCCAGGAGAGAAAGCTTACCACGTGTTGTGAGTCATCGTTTTATTCATATTTAGTTTCTTTTGTCTTTTATTAGCATATTTGGTATTGGAGTCATCCAAAAGTAATTGAAAGTAATCAAGTTAAAGTAACCCTACCCAACCCTGGTTAACAGGTAACACCAAATTTTAAATACGAATCTAAAGAGTCCATCGTTTGCACTTTCACAAGTAAGGGTTAACCCGCCTAAGAAAAGTAGCAAGTCAAAATCACACATACTCGATTTCTTGTAATCCCTTCACATTAGTTTGTCATGACTTGAATGTACTGTATATCCAATGGCTTGTGTTAGTCCATCAGGTGCGTATGTATCCCGTGATATTCATATAATAATAATAATAATTTCCTTGTATTGTCATTCTGTGTAACAATGTACACAGAACGAAATATGGACTTATTCACAAGCGATTTTCCCATCAAAACTAGAGAGTGCAATGGCGAAGGCCTGCACCGCACACATTGGGTATTTGTAGTCCAGCGTGAAGATGTCGTCAGCTATTCGGCCAAACTGCATCACAATATAGTCCACTAAAACACAAAATAAACACAAGTTGAATTTAGAAAACAGACAGGTGAATGGGTTAGGGTTGTGAGATGTACTACAGCATTTCAGTTTTTAAAATTGCTGGGTTAGAAGAACCAACCCAAATTGGGTGAAGTAGCTAACTGAGAGAGCTAATAAAGATTTTGATACGCTATTGACTAAAGTGATCAGGCAGAAATGCAAACGTATAGATTTTAGAATCCGCTGCGCAGCAGGGAGAGCAAAGGTGGTATCTCCCTTTTTAGGCTATACCAAGACCTCTCTCACCCCGTTTGCAGACAGCAAACGAGTTTTATTCAAATTTTGCGCATGTGTAGAAATTATCAATGACGTCAAAAATACGTCTTTCCGTACATACAATGAAAAAATAACTGAAGTACAGTGGAACCTCGGTTCTCGACCATAATCCGTTCCAGAACCCTGTTCAAAAATCCCATTAAAAGTAATGTAAAATTGTTTTAATCCGTTCCAACACCCTGAATGTTTACCATGAACGTAAACATGAAGCTAACCCAGGCTAATCGTACGTTCGCGTTAGCGTAATCTTCCGTACGAAAGATTACGCTAACATGAACGTGTAAAAATTAAAAAATCAGGTCGTTTACACGTCATTTAGCACCCGGGTCTCCACAAAAAGTGGTGAGCGGTTAAAGGATAAAGAAAATAATTATGAATAGGATTTCTTACCTTTGTGGTGGTCTGCAGAAGCCATGCTCTATTCCCCCGAAAGAAGGGAAACTCGCACACCTTCTTCATATTTTGCTATTATTTCTTTCTTAAATGCAATAGTTGTACGCACTACTGTTCTTTTTTCACCTGTAGCAACTTTGCTGCTTGCACCGACCTTCTTCGGCGGCATAATTAGGGGCTAAAACACTCCGTTCACCGATATTAAAAGCGAAAGCGAAAAGAAGCAAGTGCGCATGTGATAACAGTTGGTCACGAGGGGTGGGTGCAATCTACACGATCTACACTCGTACGCCGCTCAGCATCGCACCCCAGCGTACCGGTGTTCGAACTCCGATTTTTTGAGCGAAAAGCGAAGCAAGAATTTCTCGAAATTTCTGGTCGAGAACCGATTTGTTCGAACTGAGAGGCGTTCGAAAACCGAGGTTCCACTGTATATGTGTGTATTAAAATCAGACCATGTGTGTGTATTTTAATGATTACTCATACATTCACAATGGAAAAAATAGTAAATACAAATAAGAAAAAACAAGTTATTCGAGTTAATTTCATCAGAATTATATGTAACATAGAACACAGAGAAATACACAATGAACTAAATATGATCTACTTTACACTAACTCAGCTCTGGGCAAGGGCATATGTTTGGTCTTGGCATTGGTGGTGACATCGAGCATTTTTTTAAATGATCACATACAATTTGTGAGGACAAAAAATGTTTGTTCGCTATCGGTGGGGACAAGCCCCCTCTCCCCATGCCAAATCTATGCCTCTGGCTCTGAGCCCAAAAGAGACAGAGCCAATATTGGATTATTTCTTCCAGTATTAGTATATTTGTACATTAATATTGCAGTTCAGTTAACTAAAATCTCCGGGTGTACTACATTTAAGTTTGAACTTAAATGGAGGTTCATAAACGTGTCTAAAGAAAAAGATATTTGCTAGATTATTGTTACGTACCGGTATTAATTATCTGCTCATGTGGTAGTACCAAATATTTATACCATATTCTTTTCATGATTGTAATGGAAAAAATAATAAATAAAATAAAGTAAAAACCTTGCACACAATTTTGCTGATTATTATTTTTATATTAAATCAAAAAACTGAGAATATTCAGAATGTATAAAACATTTTTTTGTTAAGCATTACCGTAAATTCTGGACTTTAAGCCGTTACTTTTTTCCCAAATGTTCAGCCCTGCGGGTTATTTAGTGAAGCTGCCAATTTATGTAATTTTTCTAACGGCCACCAGCGGCGTTGGAGTATCAAAGGTAAGATTAAGACCAGTAGAATATGTGCGCCAAGAAAGACTGCAACCTCTAAGTTTATGCATACATTGTCTGTAAGGTAAAGGTACGTTCCGATAATGAGGAAGGCGCCCTTGATGGCAATAGTTATGAGGAGGAAGTTGAGGACGATCTACCGTGAACTTCACAATTACGGGATGCTTTCCTTTGACAGACACATTTGATGCATTGCGAGCGTGATCCTACTAGCGTGTTGGTACCTTTCAAAGGCACGGTTTGGGATGAAAGTTATATTATTATTATTAAAGCTTTGAAAACACTCTTGGTGTACCGTCTTTCTTCGTAAATATGTGTAACCATGTATAATGTGTATTTGCAACTATATATTTTTGTAATGTATTTATTTTAGAGATTTATTCTGTTATGTGTTCTACGAGCGAATCAAAAAGAAGTAGCGGAGCATACGCGGGCTGATGGGAAGTGGAGTAAAGCTGAGTTACCGGTAGATTTGTCTGTTGTCGCAGCGGACACTAGTGGATATATATTTTTCCCACCCTTACATTTTGTTTCCTTGGATTACTTTCAATGGGACCCGTACTTTACAAGTCTGCATCATACATTAATTACGGGTATCATTTTCCATTCATGATGCTGATTGTGGTTCTAAGATTGTGTACTATTTGTTTACTTACAATCGTGGAACATACAGCCTAGTCTGGGTTAAACTTGTGATTGTGACTCAAGTTATATGTGTGCGCACGCGGCTTGTACACAGGTGCGGCTTGTGTAAGTATAAATGTGGCAAATCACTTAAATAGCGGTGGGTGCGGCTTATAATCAGGTGCGCTCTATAGTCCGGACTTTACGGTAGCTTTGTTCTAAAAAAAAACAAGAAAACATTGTAAATCTTGAAAAACAGGGTGGAAATATGGTACAATAAAAAGTATTAACCAATATAAACAACATATATTGCCTCCTGGAACACGGTGACCACAAATGATAAGAAACCTTTATACTGTCAATTAAGGCAACGTGAAGATTTAAACTAAAAAACATAAAACTGGTGCCAGGAATTAGAAAATTTGGATGGATGGATGGTGTGCCTCTTGTTTTTTTTTTAAATGAAAAAAGTGTGCCTTGGGTGAAATATGTTAAAAACACTGGCTTAGTTGGACTCACAATCTTTACTGTGGACAATCTGAAAATTCTTGATAGAGGCCTGCGTGACCCGGCCGTTGAAGTTGAGCACATGTGAGGACGTTTCTTCGTTCCACACGGGCGTCTTGTTGTGAAGCTCAATCAGATTCTCCATTCTTCGATTTTGGTGTCGTATCAACAGCCCGTCATAGTCCTACAAGATCAATAGAATCATCCAACACGAGATAAACGAGGCATGTTTTTGTCATAGTTATTATGTTTAGGGGCGGCAGTAGCTCAGGAGGTAGAGCGCTCGTCTTGGGATCAAGGGATCCCAGTTCGAATCCCGGCTCGTCCGTGTTACATGTCGAAGTGTCCTTGGGTAAGACACTGAACCCCTAATACCCCCAATAAGCTGGTTAGCGTCTTACATGCCCGCAATACAAGGCCGCTATTGGGAAATGTGGAGCACATTGTAAAGCGCTTTGGGAAGTCAGTGACTTGAAAAGCGCTATAGAAATGCAGATCATTTAGGTTCATGTCCTAATAGAGAAAATTTCAATACAAAAAAGATGTTATTGTTGGCCACAATAGACAAAAAGGTCTTCATACACAGTAAAAATGTCATTGACTAACACAAAGCGAATTTTAAAACAAATTGGTGCCAAATCACTGTTGTTTTTTTCATGCCTACACTTAGTTACATTGTAGTAGAGGTAAGATCGGGCCTAAGAAATTTAGCTCGACCCGAGTCGCGGCAATATAAAACCGAACCCGCCCAAACCCAACGGAATAACTTGATCTGATAACTGAGCCCTAAATAAACCCGAAGCTTTAATTTGCCGCCAAAGTGAACAAGAAGCTATACTTCGGCCGTGTGTACCTCAGCGCCGGACTGTGCATTTTGGCTGAAATACGCAGCATGGGGTTTACTACAGATCACTGTGTGGATGCAAAACAACTCCCTCCAACTAAACTCAGACAAGGCTGAAGTCATTGTCTTCGGCCCACAAAAACCCAGAGAAAGTGTCATCAGTCATCTGGAATCACTTAGTTTAAAAGCTAAAAATCAGGTTAGAAATCTCGGGGTAATAATGGACTCAGACCTAAACTTTAACAGCCACATTAAATCCAATACATCATCAGCCTTTTACCATCTCAAAAACATTGCCAGAATCAAAGGTTTACTGTCCAAACCAGACTCGGAGAAACTTATTCACGCATTTATCTCTGGCAGGTTAGACTACTGTAAAAGCCTTCTGACTGGACTTTCTAAACGAGCTGTAAGACGGCCGCAGAACATCCAGAACGCTGCTGCTCGGGTCCTGACTAGAACCAGGAAGTACGACCATCTTAGTCCTGCGCTCAGGTCACTGCACTGGCTTCCTGTCGCTCAGAGAATAGACTTTAAAACAGCTCTGCTGGTGTATAAGTCTCTTCATGGTCTAGCACCAAAGTACATCTGTGACATGTTGGTCCCATATGAACCATCTGGGACCCTGAGAACCTCAGGGACAGGCCTTCTGCTGGTGCCCAGAGCCAGGACTAAACAGGGTGAAGCTGCGTTTCAGTTCCATGCAGCTAAACTCTGGAATAGTCTTCCTGATGACGTCAGACAGGCGTCTACTCTGACAGTGTTTAAGTCCAGGCTGAAAACAGCTCTGTTCAACTGTGCATACAACTGAAAGGGTTCAATCTGCACTCTTCACTTTTACTTTATTTTAATTCATTGATTTTATCTGTGGTTTTAATGCATTTTAAAAAACACATTTTAAATTTTCAATGTCTTTTCTTCTATGTTTTAACTGTAATCGTGTGTTTTTAACCTGTCTCTTAGCCATTTCTGTAAAGCACTTTGAATTGCCTTGTGTATGAATTGCGCTATACAAATAAACTTGCCTTGCCTTGCCTACTTGAACGTTTTGACACCGAAGTGCGCATTTCAAACGTGAAACTGAAACTGAAAGAATTGGCACAGAAAATAAAATCCTATTCCTCAGATTACAAAATGCAAAAATTTGGCCAAAAAGCAGAAAGAAAGTTTGTAAAGCTTGTAAGCTATGAGCCAGAAGCGGAAATGACGTCTGACCTGAGGGAGTTGGAAGGAGGAAGCGGCGCATCTTTGACTCCAATGCCGACAATTTCTTTGGATTAAGTGATTTGGAGTTAAACTGATAGTTTTGTAAGCTTGTTCTCTATTTAAATAATGACTTGAGTAAAAGTTACTGCATGCTGTGCAAATCCTCTATGAAGGGGAAAAAAAATTGCGAGGGAGAAGCCGGGCCGGCCCGACTTAATGATTGACATTTCAAGACCAAACCTGGGTTTGGGTCGGGTTCGTGCCTGGGCCCAAGATCTTACCTCTACATTGTAGGTCCCCAAAACCAAGTCTAGCCTCTGCCTGTGCAGTTACGTCACAAGATTTTTGTAATGCCATGCTGGAGGAGATCGACTTTTATTTTTTTTTTTTTAAATCACTAAAGCATTATATTAGAGAGAGACAATGTGGGTTTATTTTAATCATCAGGTGCACAGTTAGACTACGTAGCTACGTGACCTTTCTTACCTACCTGTCTACTTTATGGTTATCACGCAAATTTCCGTCTTTTTTTAAGAGTAAGTGCATTTTTAACACTGCTAATAAAAAAAGGAGCCAGCTTGTTCGGCTCCCAAATGGCTCCTTAGATTGTTTTTGTTGCTTCCACCAGTATATTACCAATTATTACGTAAAATTATGCACATAACGACTTTAAAACTGGGAAAATAAAGCACTAAATCGAAAATAGACAGAGATGAAAAAAAGAAATAAGGAAAATAGAGAGAAAAAAACAGGGTAACTAGGAAAAAAGTAGGAAAAAGAATGAAAGAGCCAGGTAAAAAACAGAAAAAAAAATTACAATTAAAACAAAAAAGGAAATTAGACAACAAAAGAACAAAAGAAAAGTAAGAAAAGAAGTAAAAAAAAAGGACAAACTAATCAAAAAGAAGAAGAAAAAAAATTTAAGAAGTGTAATATGCAGATACATCAGGTCAATATTTTTGCCAACATTGTACTTTCACCAAAAAGTGTGATTAAATACAGTACTGTATTGTGCAACCAACTAAATAAATCCACATAATGTTAGTATTATGTGACAAAAGATACTTGGTAGGGTGTGCTTAGCTGTCTAAAAAAAATCCTTCCAGTGGCTGTCTGCTGCCATCCCTATAAGTGTGGATGAGCCTCCCTTACATCCTTTTCCTCACCTGGTTAATCTGTGCCCTGCCTTATTGTTTTTTTATTTTTGTTTTATTTTTATTCTAACCATTTTTTTATGTCTGTGTATTAGGCGTTCTACCTCCTGAGCTACTGCCGCCCCTAAACATAATAACTATGACAACGCTGGGGACCTAAAACCAGAGATTCTCCGCAGAAGAGCCCTGGCAGCATCTGCTCTGCAGTCTCTCTGGAAACCACTCTGGCGGCACCAGACCATCGCACGCAAGACCAAGCTCCGCATTTATAACCTCGCCGTACTCTCTATCCTGCTTTATGGCTCAGAAACATGGCCCCTGAACGACACCCTGGCCACAAGAATCGACGGTTTTGATAGCAGGGCTCTCAGAACCGTCGAGAACATCAGGTGGCCCCAGCGAGTCTCCAATAAAGAGCTCAGAGCCCGCACGTGCCAGCCCCGAGCATCTTCCTTGGTCGCACAACGCCGCACCCGCTGGTTTGGCCATGTCCTTCGTCTACCACCAGACCATCCGACACGAGCCATTCTCCAGTTTGACCCAAAGGCCGCAGGCTGGAGACGACCACGAGGGAAACCCCGCACTCGATGGCTCGACGTCGTTGCGGGCGACCTCCAACAACACGGAGTTGCTGTAGAGGATGCAGAACAGCTGGCACAAGACCGCCAGCATTGGAAAAACCTGGTTCATCTGGTCGGCTCAACGCACAGGGACGGGACCCCCCGACTTTCGCTGGAGCAATAATCAATCAATCAATCAATCAAGTGGCCGGGTGGGAAAAAAGGAAGGGATTTTATTTCATTATTGTACATTGAATGTTTTTATACAGGATTTTGAGTAGCAATCTGATTGATTGATTGATTAATTGATTACATGATTGATTGATTGAACATAGAGAGAGACTTTTTTTCTCTGCCAATTCAATTTTCTGATCTAGCCAGAGTCAGACTCACATTTCTGGGTCGGAGGGGTACTCGCTCGTTGTCTTTATCCATGCCTGGAATGATGACTGACATCCTCCTGGGCCCTTTCATCCCCAAAACATTTGTTTCCTAATTTGAAATAGGAGAGAATTCATTTAATTTGCATTTATTACATTTATTAGAAACTAGACGGGGTTTTTTTTTGTACTAACTTACATAAATAATGGCTGCTAACTCCTGCCGTGCATTGGACATGTCGGGAAGAGCTTTTTCTGGGTTGAGTGCGTTGTCAAAGACGGTAAACTTGGTGCCCATTAAATTAGATCTGGTCAGCATACGTGAAAAGCAGATTTTGAATCAATATTTGGTCTAACACTGCAGCAGGGTTGGGTAGGGTTACTTTAACTTGATTACTTTCAATTGCCTTTGGATTACTCCAATACCAAATATGCTAATAAAAGACAAAAGAAACTACCGTAAATTCCGGACTATAAGCCGCTACTTTTTTCCCAAACGTTCAACCCCGCGGCTTATTCAGCGATGCGGCCAATTTATGTAATTTTTCTAACAGCCGCCAGCGGCGCTCGAGTTCAAGGCACATGACGCAGCTTACAAGCTAAACGCAATCGAGCAGTCCGATAAAGAAGGAAACAGAGCTACTGCACGCAAACTTTACCTTGCGAGCGTGTTGCTAGCGTGTTTTTGATAAGGGAGCGTGGGACGAAGTCTATATGACAAAGTCTCTTTCCCATACTAAAGAAGGACAGCTTTGACGACGTCAGTTATGGGGAGAAAGATGAGATCGGTTTTAACAGACCCGTTAACTGCATTGCGAGCGTGTTGTTAGTAGCGTTTTGCTACCCTTCACAGGCACGGTGTGGGATGAAAGTTATAATATTATTATTAAAGCTTTGAAAACTCTCTGTGTGTACCGTCTTATTTGTAAATATGTGTAACCCTGTATAATATGTATTTGCAACTCTATATTTTTGTGATGTATTTCTTTGTATTTATTTTGGACACTTATTCTGATAAGTCTTGCACTAACCAATTAAAATGAAGGGGCGTAACAGATGCGGGGGATGACGGGAAGTGGTGACCGGTAAAGGTGAGTGTTTGTGGACGCGGCAGACAATAGTGGATATATATTTTTCCCACCCATACCTTTGGAAATATACACTTTTTTTCCTTGGATTACTTTTAACGGGACCCGGACTCTGCAGGTCAGCATCAAATCTTAAGTACCGGTATCATTTTCCGTTACTTTGCCGGCTGTGGTTTTTGAACCGTGTACTTTATGTTCAGTTAAGATCGCGGGACCCAAATTAGAGTTTGGGTTGATATTGTGATTGTGGTACATATTTTAATGTGGGCGCATGCGGCTAATATACAGTTGCGCCTTGTGTAAGTACAAAAGCGGTTATCCTTTTGAAATGTGGTGGGTGCGGCTTACAATCAGGTGCGCTCTATAGTCCGGAATTTACGGTAAATATGAATAAAAGGACTAAATTTTGTGCAGGCTTGGGGAGTAACGGAATACATGGAACGGCAAAAATTGTTTGGATTTATTTTCATTTTGTTTCTGTCGCATTTTATGTTAGTTTTGCCGGAGATCAAAGAGATCAAAGCCAGGAGAGAAAGCTTACCACGTGTTGTGAGTCATCATTTAATTCATATTTAGTTTCTTTTGTCTTTTATTAACATATTTGGTATTGAAGTAATCCAAAAGTAATTGAAAGTAATCAAGTTAAAGTAACCCTACCCAACCCGCACTGCAGTTTGGCTTGGATTTGCACTACGTAGTTTAAGTCAGTCACACACGGAAGAGGTTTCCAGTCTCATCTTGAGAAGCACTGTTCTACTAGTTCCACTATGCCAGAAGAAAAACTGACATTGGCTAAATTGTGGATCATTTAAGTTAGCTCTCACTTGTAGTTCAGGACCTAAATTTTTTCAAAGGCATGGGAAAAAACACTGTTTGTGAGGGCTTCGCTCCCTCTTGTGAGATTCTTGGCATGCAAACAGAAAGTGAAGAGATTTGGATACTTGGACTAGCGGTGAAACTCCATCCTTGAATGCCTGTTTGGTACCTTAACTTTCCCACGAAGTTATTACCACCTCTTGACAAATCGGTGGCATCGATGGAAATCAGGTAGTTGGATGTTGCGCTTTTCTTCCTTTTCCTGCCCGCCAACAGAAATGTCTACAAAGAAATGCAAGAGATAGATCGTTTGGATTTTTATCATTTAAAAACCTTTAAGTGTCATGAAACGGAACGGAACTGTTTGGAAACGGGTCGGGGATCAGGAATAGGAACTCATTTGCGTAGACGATCTGTCACTTTAATTGAGAAAGAAAAGTTGTCCAAGACACAAACGGACCAAAAACAAAACAAAGCAGGCTCAAATGCAGGCAAAATTACAATCCAAACAGAACTTGCAGGAATCTCTCAAAATGTTGCACCGGAGTGCAACAAAGTCCAACAAGCAAAACAAGAATAAACAGGTATCAACAAGTTTTCAACAAGGGTAAACAACGATCTGGCAAAGGGCAGTTCCAAAAGAGAATTTAAGTACCCATAGGAGTAATCAGGAAATGCAGGTCAGCCGGTGTCAAGAGGCGGGGCCAGCTGGGCGCTATGACAACCGTGCAGGACATGACATTAAGAGGGACAGCGGGAATGATTTAATCACTAAATGCTGCTGTTTTATGTACTGCAACCAAAAACAAGTGCTAAAAAGCACAAAGAAAAATACAGACTACGTAAATCAAAGTGACCAAACAGCACCATTTTTCTCCTAATTTTATGGCCTCCTTTTCATGAGTGTTTTTGATTTCATCATCTAAGTGAGGCTTATGATATTTAATAGAAATGCAAACGTCTCGAGTGTGTATATATCATAGTGTGTTTCTCGTCGTGTATTGTTTTTTTTCAAATAATTGAAAATTTTTAAACTAAGGATTCAATTTTGTTTTATATATTTTTGTTAGGTGGGCGGCACCGCGGCCTGGTGGTTAGCGCACGGACCCACCTCCCCGTATGGAGTTTGCACGTTCACCCCGTGCCTGCGTGGGTTTCCTCGGGGCATTCTGGTTTCCTCCCACATTCCAAAAACATGTCAGGTTAATTGGCAGGTCCATATTGTTTCTAGGTGTGAATGAGCGAGTGAGTTGTCTGTCTCTGTGTGCCCGGTGACTGGCTTGCAACCAGCTCCTAGGTGTCCCCTACCCATTGCCCAAAGATAGCTGAGATGGGCTCCAGTACCCCCGCGACCCTACTGAGGATAAGTGGTGCAGATAACGGATGGATGGATAGATGGATATTTTTGTTAGTTGCTTATTGATAATGAATGTCGTATAAAAGTTAAACATAACATATTATTTAAAACAAAAAAATGAATGATGGCATAAAAATAAGATTTTTTTTTTTAAGTTCTTCTATCAAAGTGTTAAAGCACATGTTTCAGGCTAATGGCCCAGGTGTCACGAAACGGAACGGGAAGTACCCACAGAAGTAATCGGTAAATGCGAGTCAGCCAGTGTCAAGGGGCGGTGCCAGCTGGGCGCCATGGCAACCGTGCAGAACCTGACACCAGGGGCCAAATGTGGCCTGTTAAACTAATAGCCCACGGGCCAAATGTTGCCCTCCACATCATTTTATGTTGCAAATGAGAGGTTAAAATGTCTGATTGTCTAAAACATAAATGGGCCTTACGAGAGGTTTGACAAAATTTTACATTTCCCACAATGCATGTTGATTACGATAGATAGCCAGATAGCTAACTTAAAAAAATTGCAGGTTTTTTGCTCATTCGCTTTATAAGACCTATAAATTATAATTTAGTTTGTTGCATTCCGTGTAAAATAAATCAAGAAAAAGTCTAATGAATACATTCATCTTAATAGATTCATGAATTATCATTGTTTTTTTTTGTAATACTTGAATACATTTTTTGTCAAAGAAGCCCATGAACTTGAATGAATTTGAATTTCTAAACTAGCAATGCCGTTCATGTTAATACTATCTTATTACCATGTTGTTAATTTTTAATACTAGTGATAAATATACTCAATTAACCAATAAAAAAAATTAAACAATGAGCCAGAACGGGTGAGCTATTTTCAGAACTGGTCCTGAACCTCAACTGTCCTAAGTGGGCACCATGTCGGAGACCACTGACCTAAAGGATCTCCGGGGGCCCGGGGCCCTATCTCCAAACCGTACGCCACTTACACTCAAGTACATTTTTATCATTATGATGACTTCATCAAACCTCCAACGAACCTTCTTCTCGTTGTCAAGATGTAGGAAGTAAAGCGGATACATGCTCTTATCCACACCCCGCTGGTCTCGGGTCACTCTGCATTTGACAGTTGCTCCTTGAGGCGCCGGCTCCATCACGAACGTCTCCAAGTTTTCGAATTCAATCTCAGGTGACGGAGCTCTCTCCTGATCAGAAATATAAATAAAATTACTAAATTTTGTGCAGGCTTGGGGAAAAATGGAACACATGGAACGGCAAAAATGATGTTGGCAAGCTGTTTGGATTTCTTTTCATTTTGTTTCTGTCGCATTTTATGTTCGTTTTGCCGGGGATCAAAGAGATCAAAGCCAGGAGAGAAAGCTGACCACGTGTTGTGAGTCAGTAGGAAACTGACAGAGATGGGAGTTAGCTCACACCTTGTAGAATGGATTACTGACTACCTGACAGGCAGACCCCAGTATGTGAAACAGGGGGGCTGTACATCGGACACTGTGGTTAGCAGCACAGGATCTCCGCAGGGGACCGTTCTCTCTCCGTTCCTATTCACTCTATATACATCGGACTTTAAGTACAACTCTGAGTCCTGCCATGTGCAAAAGTTTGCCGACGACACTGTGATCGTGGGATGTATCAGAAAACGGGCAGGAGGAGGAGTACAGGAAATTGATTCAGGACTTTGTCCGATGGAGCGACGCAAACCACCTGCACCTAAACACCACCAAGACCAGAGAGATGGTGGTGGACTTCCGGAGAACCAGAACTCACCCGGTTCCTGTAACCATCAAGGGAGAATGTGTAGAATTTGTCCAGACCTACAAATACCTGGGTGTGCAGCTGCACAACAAACTGGACTGGACTGCCAACACAGAAGCTCTATGTAGGAAAGGGCAAAGCCGACTTTACTTCCTCAGAAGGCTGGCCTCCTTCAACATCTGCAAAAAGCTCCTGAAAATATTCTATGAGACAGTAGTGGCAAGCGCCCTCTTCTATGCGGCAGCGTGTTGGGGAGGCAGCGTCAAGAAGAAGGATGCCTCTCGTCTCAATAAACTGGCTAGAAAAGCGAGCTCTGTTGTGGGCAAAGAGCTGGACAGCCTAACAACAGTAGCTGAGAGACGAGCACTGAAAAAGCTGAGGTCAATCATGGACAATCCATCGCATCCACTACACAGCATTATCTCCAAACAGAAGAGCAGTTTCAGCGACAGACTGCTGTCACTGTCTTGTACTACGGACAGACTGAAGAGATCTTTTCTTCCTCATGCCATGAGGCTCTTTAACTCCACCCGGCAGAGTAAAGGCCCACATTAAACCACACCACCTACATTGGATATTACCGAATCTTACTGCAATATGTATTCTGTGAAGCACTATTTAGTTACTCTATATAACACGCTACAGTGGGCATTTGCACGTCACACTGGGTATTTGTATATTGGATTCTTTTGGCTTTATTATTGTACTTTTCTCAGGGATGCTGCTGGAAATGTGAATTTCCCTTCGGGGATGAATTAAGTATCTATCTATCTATCTATCTATCTATCTATCTATCTATCTATCTATCTATCTATCTATCTATCTATCTATCTATCTATCTATCTATCTATCTATCTATCTATCTATCTATCTATCTATCTATCTATCTATCTATCTATCTATCTATCTATCTATCTATCTATCTATCTATCTATCTATCTATCTATCTATCTATCTATCTATCTATCATTTTATTCATATTTAGTTTTAGTCTTTTATTAGCATATTTGGTATTGGAGTAATCCAAAAGTAATTGAAAGTAATCAAGTTAAAGTAACCCTACCCAACCCTGGTTACCATTGATCGCTCATAGCAAGTGAGAATGTAAGAGGGGAACAAAGTGATTATTCCAGGCCTTAGATTAAGAGAAATGTTTTGTCTATTTCAGCCTTATCTCATCTCATCTCATCAGCTGCACCGCTTATCCTCAGTAGGGTCGCGGGGGTGCTGGAGCCCATCCCAGCAATCATTGGGCAGTGGGCAGGGGACACCCTGAACTGGTTGCCAGCCAATCGCAGGGCACACGGGGACAGACAACTCACTCGCTCATTCACATCTAGGGACAATGTGGACCGGCCAATTCACCTGAAATGCATGTTTTTGGAATGTGGGAGGAAACCGGAGTGCCCGGAGGAAACCCACGCAAGCACGGGGAGAACATACAAACTCCACACAGGAAGTCTGGAGCTTGATTTGAACCCACGCAGGAGGTTTCCAAGACATGAACTGTGCCGCACATGCGCTAACCACTGCGCCGCCGTGCTGCCCTATTTCAGCCTATTATTATCTATTACCCTTCTACCTACCGAGAGAGCTAACTATGGTCATTGTGGTTGCTGTTTCCGTTCCACCGGATGCTAACGTTCCACCAGATGCTAACGTTGCACCGGATGCTCGCGTTAGCATAGCGTTAAATCTCCTGCCCGCTGCTATCAATAAAAAGCAGCTTGCACACCCCGACGGAGCGTTTATCGTCGCCGGCGACTTTAATCAGTTATGCTTAAGGACTGTACTTCCCAAATTCATTCAATACGTGGACTGAGCAATTAGGGAAAAAACACTGGACCGTGTGTCCAGTAACATCAAACATCTAGTTGGATCCGGCCATCTCTGTCTGTCCCTCACCCCCTCATACAACCCCCCTCCGAAGGAAAACAAAGCCAGAAACAAGGACAGTACAAATATCTTCTTTGTTCTTTTATCTTCTTTGTTTTCTTTATCCTCACTGTAAAATGTGAAACTGGAGTGCCACGTCCAATTTCGTTGTCACAATATATTCAACCTATGTTGTAACAATGCCAATAAAGGTATATTCTATTCTATTCTATTATTGTTATTATGATTAATTGTAATTATTGGGCCTGGCTGCGAGAACATAGTCAGATATTAAACCAGTCTGTGGTCCAGAAAAGGTTGTTGACCACTTGTTCGTAGAGGGTGTAGGTTGATTTGTCTTCTTAAATTATAATGTGTGTACCGCACTTAGGGAATTGGATGATACCTTCTTCTTTTTGACTTTGCCCTTCTTCTTTTTGGATTTTTCCTCTTTTTCTGACTCCGAATCATCGCTCTCTTCTACCTTTGCTGAAGAAGAATAACACATTTTTGAGTGGTTGCCAGTGTTTAGGAAAGGTGGCGCCAGCTAAGATGAGCTTGCCTTTCTTCTTTGTCTTCTTTTCTTTGTCTTTGTCTCCTGACGTTTGGAACAACGAAGACGTGGAGCCGGCGGCAGACTTTTTTTTGGACTTTGTCGACTTGGTCTCTTCTTCGCTGTCGTCGCTTTCTGATTTGGCTGCTGTTTTGGTAGATAAAATAGAGGGTAATTGACACCTTGACACAAGTTAACCTCAAATTTATTCTGGAAAACAAAATGTTCACAGGTTAATTGAAAAGAAGGACATGTTTCCCTAAATATTTTTTAGAATCACCTTTCTTTTTGCTCTTAGAGTCTTTGTTGCCGTTTATCTGGAACAGGGACGCGGCTTCCTTCTTTTTGTCTTTATCTTTCGACTTTGACTTCTTCTCCTTTCCATCTGAATCCTTGTCCTCTGAGAAAACAAATGAAGGACGGTTAGAGGGGTTACAAAATACCTTTTTTTTTCAATTAGGCACATAATTTGTTGTGTTACTCCCTAAAATCATCCAGATAGTTCAATTTTTTTTTACTGGATGACAACAAGGACTCAAAAAAATGGCCAGTCCCGTTGGAAAAAAGACAGTGATTGTAGTAATCAGAGATTTTATGGTGCTCATTCCCCGCTTGAAGTAATTAGAACTTGGGTTGTCGTCTCGCCTGGGTACTTCAGACTGTTTTGTCCGAGTCGCTTTGGTCATCAAAAGCTGCGTAGGGTAGATGTACCTGCCGTCGTGCACACCGTATGTTCCTTTTTTGTCTTCGTCATCTTTTAGGTACGTGATTGTGACTTTTTCTTTTGTGTTTCTTGTCGTGTGTCTTTTTGCAATTAATATAATATTGGCCAGATAGATCCCTATTACCCTACGGGCCCCCCCAAGGGCTCCAGTATTGGTTGGTTTAGGATTTAATATACATAAGGGCAGCACGGCGGCGCAGTGGTTAACGCGTGTGCGGCACAGTTCTGAGGTCATGAGATCCAACCCCCTGTGTGGAGTTTGCATGTTCTCCCCGTGCTTGCGTGGGTTTCCTCCTGGGACTCCGGTTTCCCCAGGTTGATTGGCCGGTCCAAATTGTCCCTAGGTATGAATGAGCGAGCGAGTTGTCTGTCCCTGTGTGCCCTGCGATTGGCTGGCAACCAGTCCAGGGTGTCCCCTGCCCACTGCCCGATGATTGCTGGGATGGGCTCCAGCACGCCCGCGACCCTACTGAGGATAAGCGGTGCATATAATGGATGGATGGATATATATATATATATATATATATATATATATATATATATATATATATATATATATATATATATATATATATATATTATATATATATATATATATATATATATATATATATATATATGTATATATATATATATATATTCATTTTGTGTGTTATATTTTCTCACATTTCGTATGCTTTGGAATTTGGTTATCTCTTTAAGCCATGTTTACTTCGTTAAAGAAAAAGCAAATGTTTTAATTTTGAAACCATAATGACAAGTTACGCAACTGTCATTTATGCCATTCTTTCTCTTCAATCTTTGTTTGGATGCACAAAAAATACAGTTTTAATGTGTATCACACTATAATGTACATTTTTCGAAATGTTGTAATTTATGTATTTGTTTAATTTACTACTTAGATGGAAAATCATATCGAAAAAGCAAATACTTATATTCAAGCACATTTTTAAAACAAATGGGTCAAAAAGGAAAATAAACTGGTAGAAATTCAACCCAATTTTATAGATTATTTAAAACAGATAATTTTAGAAGAACACACATAACAAAACACAATGGTACAAAAACAAAACAAAAAAATACTTATCCAGTGGTTTTAAGAATTTCTGAACCGGATCATTTTCATACACAAATGCTTTTTGGAGCGTACCATTTTGGAGGGGTGTTTTAAAGAAAGCAATACTTAATGGGGTTGGTTGTTCAATTTGACCTGAATGCATGTTGTTTGTTTTAGGTAAAGGTGAAAACTCCAAAATAAACCACAATAATCAGGTTATTTTGTGGGTTTTTCAAAATTTGGGGAGAAAAAAATAAAACAAAAATTAAAACCGACAAGTTTGTGTCGGCACATTTTTGACCCAACTTGTGTTCTGTAATTTGGCGGGGCGGCAGTGGCTCAGGAGGTAGAGCGCTCGTCTTGGGATCAAGAGATCGCAGTTCGAATCCCGGCTCCTCCGTGTTATATGTCGACACTGAACCCCTAATACCTCCAATAAGCAGGTTAGCACCTTACATGGCTGCACGGCCGCTATTGGGAAATGTGATGCACAATGTAAAGCGCTTTGGGAAGTCTTGACTTGAAAAGCGCTATATAAATGCAGATCATTTCATTTCATTTCATGTCATAATGATAAGTTTATTCTTTAATACGAGACACCTGCAAATTAGATTGCATAGGATGCCAGGTCTTTATCTTGACTAGTGTTGTGCACTGTTGTTTGTTGTTTTGACTATTATGCACTGTTTACATTATTGTAACTATCGGCCAATCATGTTCATGTTCTTTAATTTTTTTACTCTTCAAGGCGGATATGCTTTTGTAAGCTAGGTGATGTAATATAAAGAAAGAGCTTAGCGGGGAGGAGGGAATTTCCTGTCTGAGGTTAAGGCTCTCTCCCATGCTCTCCTTGCAAGTTCTAAATCCAACAATGTCTTCTCTCCTTATTTTCAGTGTCTACTAAACTCTAAACTTCTCGTAACTTTACATCACATAACTAATTCTTGACTGAATAGAGGTACAAGATTAACGTAATCAACAACCCAACATACCGTAAATTCCGGACTATAAGCCGTTACTTTTTTCCCTAACTTTCAACCCTGCGGCTTATTCAGTGATGCGGCCAATTTATGTCATTTTTCTAACGGCCGTTAGCGGCGCTCGAGTGTTGCTACTATTAACTGCCCTGTCAAAGCTATATTATTATTATTAAAGCTTTGAAAACTCTCTCGTGTACCGTCTTTCTTTGTAAATATGTGTAACCCATGTATAATATGTATTTGCAACTGTATATTTTTGTAATATATTTATTTGTATTTATTTTAGTCACTTATTCTGATATGTTTTGCACGGATGAACGAAAAAGGAGGGGGGGAACAAACACAGGGTGCCGAGTTTAAGTGGGGACCGCTAAAGGTGAGGGACAGACAAGGAAAGGAGAGGGGGTAAACAGTTGGTTAAAGAAAAACGAGTTGCGTGAGTAAATGTGTTCATCTGATATATTTTTCCCACCGTTACCTTTGGAAATATACACATTTTTCCTTGGATTACTTTCAACGGGACCTGGACTCTACAGGTCTGCATCAAACCTTAAGTACCAGTATCATTTTCCGTTCATTTTGCCGCCTGTCGTTTTTGGTCCGAGTACTTTATATTTAGTTACAATCGCGGGACTTAAAGTCGGGTTTGGGTTACTTTTGTGATTGTGTTACATGTTTTAAAGTGGGCGCATGCGGCTTATATACAGGTGCGGCTTGTGTATGTACAAAATCGGTTTTCCTCTTAAGATGTGGTGGGTGCGGCTTATAATCAGGTGCGCTCTATGGTCCGGAATCTACGGTAATTGTGTTTGTTTATGGACTAAACTGTATTACATAAACAATTTCTATTAGGTGTTTGTGGATTATATTTTGTTACCCAATTTTTTGGGTTAAACCAAGAACCTAATAAGGTCACTTTAAAAGGTCCCCTTCCAACGGCTTTATTTTGTTTTGTGTGCAAATTCATGTGTGCATACAGTATGTTTTTATATTGTTGCAAAATGCTGACTGGGAGTTTATTTTATTCAGTATTGGATAACAAAAATGAGGACAGAATTGGGTGTCGAAAAATGTTTGAAAACTCCTGCTTTCTCTATTATTTCGTTTTTTTGGGGTGAGTGCTTCAGCAGGAATCGGTCACATATGTGAAACGAGTCAACATCGGGTCCTTTCCTTCTCAGTTAAACAGTTTAAGAGGCCGATCCAGAAAAAGAGCTGACAAAGCACTTTTACACGGCCTGATGTGACTTGCAGATATTGAGTGACGACAAGCAGATGTTCACAGGGCAAAGCATGATGACACATTTTTGGATGGACGAATTATTGGAGGTAAAAGTGGAAGCACACAAACTTCAAAACCGACAATGAATCCCATACTTGGCAAAACCTATTAAAAGCTTTAAAAATCGGTGTTTTTGTTGTTGCTTTATGGACGTTTTAAGCAAAACTTGGATAAAGCAGACAGCAACAACGGAAGAAACTCAAGAAAGTATTTCCTGCCGTTTGCTAAATGATGTGAAAATACGAAACATAAACGTATCATTGTGACATTACACAATCTGTCCTTCCAAACACACATTAAAAATATTACTGAAACAGCTTTTTTCCATATTCCCAACATTGCAAAAATTCGACCTATGCTGTCCCAGTCTGATGCGGGGATTATAATTCATGCGTCCGTCTCGATTACTGTAATGTACTCCTCTCCGGTCTCCCGAATTCCAAATGCGCGGTCCCTTCTCAAAGTTTCTTCATTTTCCTCATGCTGAAGTTTTTGAGTTTTTCCTTGCCCTCATGTAGGTTTTAGATCAGGGGATGGTGTCACAATAGACGGTAGTTTGCAATTGTCTGTGGTCTCTGCAACCCTTTGAGACTCCTTGTGATTAAAGGCGTCAAAAATTAGAGAACAATCTTTTTGAATCAATGCAATCAGGATTCAGGGCTAACCACTATACTGACACAGCTCTGATTAAGGTAACCAATGGTCTCCTACGGGCAATGGACTCTGGCGCTTCATCACTTTTGCTGCTGCTGGACCTTAGTGCTGCTTTTGACACAGTGGACCATAATATCTTTCTAGAAATGTTGGAAAAATGGATTGGTCTCTCAGGAAACGTCCTCTTATGGTTCAGATCCTACCTCTCAGATAGGACGCACTGTGTTAAATATGGCGAAATGACGTCTGAGCCCTTTAGTGTTACCTGTGGTGTTCCGCAGGGTTCAGTGCTTGGCCCCCTTCTTTTCAGCATTTACTTGCTTACATTAGGTGATATTTTTCACAAGTATAATATCAGTTGCCATTGCTACGCGGATGACACTCAACTATATCTCCCGATGGAGGAATCTGCCACACTAAATTGTGCAAATTTGGAGGCCTGCTTACTGAGATAAAAGAATGGATGTCACACAATCTCTTGCGTCTTAACTCTGAAAAGACCGAAATATTCGTTATTGGTCCATCTAAATGCCGCGACTTATTCTCTAAAACTGCTGTGAACATTGACCAATGCCACATCACACAGAGTGACTCACTTAAGAATTTAGGTGTCACATTTGACCCCAATCTGGCCTTTCAAACACACGTGAAGAAAATTACTAGAACCGCTTTCTTCCATCTTCGTAACATTGCTAAAATTCGTCCTATACTGTCTCAGTCGGATGCGGAGATTTTAATTCACGCGTTTGTTACCTCCTGTCTCGATTACTGTAATGCACTACTCTCCGGTCTTCCGATAACCAGACTCAAGAGTCTTCAGCTGGTACAAAATGCCGCAGCGAGGCTTTTAACTAGGACAAAAAAATCCGATCACATCACCCCAATTTTGGCTAACCTGCATTGGCTCCCTGTTAGCCTAAGATGTGATTTCAAGGTTCTCTTATTAGTATACAAAATCATACATGGACTTTCCCCCTCATATCTTTCAGATCTGATTTCCCCCTTTGTTCCGGCCCGAAGCCTTCGTTCTGAGAGCGCCGGTCTTCTGGTGATCCCAAGAGCCAAGAAGTGTTCCGCAGAATCGAGAGCGTTCTCCATCCGGGCACCGGTGTTGTGGAATGCTCTTCCCCCTGAGATTCGATCTGCAACCTCAGTGGAAATGTTCAAATCTAAGCTTAAAACTCACTTCTACTCTATAGCATATGAATAACCTAAACTGCTTATGTGTAATAACCTGTGAAGCCCTTTGAGACTCTTTGTGATTAAGGGCTATACAAATAAAAATGACTTGACTTGACAAATAAACATGACTTGACTTGACTAGAGTTTATGCTTGCTTTTTTGGGATGTAGAAGCGTCCCTGGATAGCTAGCAAGTTCAGGATACATTTCAATGTTTACAATCCCTTCTTCAAAGTTAGGCCCTGCCTCCTGAGAATTTTGTCAATCAAGTCATATATACATGTTAATCCTATTATTAGCGTTGAGGTCAAGATAACAAATCTTTTAACACCTACCTTTTAATTTAGATTTCTTTTCTTTGGTGGGACGCGGAGAAGGCGAGCTGTCTTTGGCAATTTTCTTTTTGGTTTTCTTTTTTGGAGTGTTTTCGTCCTCGTCTTCCTCGTCATCGTCAGTTAATGAACCTGAATATTTTTCAAAAAGAAATTGTTGAGTTGCAAAGCACAATTAAAGCTAAGACAGACTTACCTTTTTTAATTTTGGGGACGCTTTTGATTTTCTTTTTTTTCTCTTTTTCCTTTTCATTGTCTTTGTCTATGTCTTTGTTCTTGTCCAGTTTCTTTTTCTTAACCTTTTTGTCGCCTACAAAAATGTGTAAAACAATAAATTATGATTGGTTCATTGTTGGCCAACTCCACCACCAAGAGACATTTTCCATTACTTTGCAAGCCTGGATTGTCCTCGGACGCCTCCTCATTCTTTTTTATTTTGAGCTTTTTGATCTTGGCTTCACTGCTGTTCAGCTTGCCCTCACTGGCCTCTTTCTTCTTCTTGGGCTTCTTTATAAGGGATTTTTCTGCAATGCGTTGATGGAAAAAAAAGTCAAAAAAGATGCAAATCTCCACAAAACCATCAATAAATAAACTCATGCTGCCTTGCAGGAAAGTGAAAAGTTGGGCTTTTTTTTGTTCTCTTTTTACGTTAAGTTACGAACATCAAATGTATACATGTTTAAAAGCAATATCTATATCTTTTTTTAAAGGGACAGTGGGTGTTATTTAGCACCTTGTAGTGCTGAAAATAACTCACTTGTCAAAATAAATACTGATTTAAAAACCACCAAACAAAGAAATCACATTAACGTGCATTTTCAAATATTCTTAGGCCAAGAAATTTGCATTATTTGACATAAAATGAACCTCAGATGTAGCTGACACAATTGTCTGCCACCCTGCTGCTAAAGGTACACTCAAAACCCCCAAACCTCGCGAAAGGCAGGCGAAAAAAATCAAAAAACAACATTTTAGTCTCCATAGTGTTTATTTATCCTTGTGATTTTTAGCACTTGTTTGAGACGGCAATACACCAGGGTACACCAACATTTTTGAAGCTGAAAGCTACTATTTTTGTTGTTGATAAGGGCCAAGAGCTAGCCATTTGATATGCATTAAAAAAAAATACCATTGAATTACTATGTTGTTACTATGTCGTTATCATGTTATCACCGTTGTAATTGTCAGAAGTAGGGTTCAATGGGCACATCAACCACTTAAACACCATACCAGTTACAAATCTAATTTCTTAAAAAAAATACAATGACCCATTACTGATGAGCTTTTTTCAGAACTGTTCTGTGAGCTACTCAGGTGTTCTTATGGGCCTACTTGGTACCCACGGGCACGATGTTGGAGACCCCTGTACTACACAATGAAATGATACACACTGTCACTTTAAATGGTTTTTGTATGTAGGCACCTATAAAACGACAACATTGGGAAAGACTGCGCTTAATAGCACAATTGATCTGAGGTAGCCATTTTTGTTGTTTCCATTTGCCTCAAACGCTTTGGAGTCAAAATTGATCGAGGCCAAATGGGATAAATCTGACTTTGCGCTTTCAACAAATATAGAAAATCTAAAAAAAATGATAACAATAAATATCTAAAAAAATTAAATTTTCATTGTGCTTGACATACTCCTGTAAAACATCACAAACATAACAAGCATAATATCAAAAATAATACAGTATATACATAACAAGCAGGGTTGGGTAGGGTTACTTTAACTTGATTACTTTCAATTACTTTTGGATTACTCCAATACCAAATATGCTAATAAAAGACAAAAGAAACTAAATATGAATACAATTATGACTCACAACACGTGGTAAGCTTTCTCTCCTGGCTTTTATCTCTTTGATCTCCGGCAAAACTAACGTAAAATGCGACAGAAACAAATTGAAAATAAATCCAAACAGCTTGCCAACATCATTTTTGCCGTTCCATGTGTTCCGTTACTCCCCTACACAAAATTTAGTCATTTTATTCATATTTAGTTTATTTTGTCTTTTATTAGCATACAGTGGAAACTTGGTTTTCGAACGCCTCTCAGTTCGGACAAATCGGTGTTCGACCAAAAATTTCGACAAATTCTTGCTTCGCTTTTCGGTCAAAAAAATCGGAGTTCGAACGCCGGTACGCTAGGGTGCGATGCTGAGCGGCGTACGGGTGATTTAGCCCCTAATTATGCCTCCGAAGAAGGTCGGTGCAAGCAGGACAGGTGGAAAAAAAGGTGTTCGTAAAACTATTGCCTTTAAGAAAGACATAATAGCTAAATATGAAAGAGGTGTACGAATTTCCGATCTTGCAAGTGAATACAGCATGGCTAAATCTACTATCAGTACGATAGTAAAGAATAAGGAGGCTGTGAAATCGAGTGATGCGGCTAAGGAAGTTAGCGCTATAAGCAAGCAACTGCCGCAAGTTTTGGAAGAGGTTGAAAAACTTTTGATGATTTTTCTCTCCCCACCGTCCACCACAAAGGTAAGAAATCCTATTCATAATCCTTTTTTTAAATTTTTACACGTTCATGTTAGCGTAATCTTTCGTATGGAAGATTACGCTAACGCGAACGTACGATTAGCCTGGGTTAGCTTCATGTTTACGTTCATGGTAAACATTCAGGGTGTTGGAACGGATTAAAACGATTTTACATTACTTTTAATGGGAAAAACGATTCGATTTCGAACAGGGTTCTGGAACGGATTATGGTCGAGAACTGAGGTTCCACTGTATTTGGTATTGGAGTAATCCAAAAGTAATTAAAAGTAATCAAGTTAAAGTAACCCTACCCAACCTTGATAACAAGTATATTGTACGTACATGAAACTTACCCCCAAAAACAGATCCGGGTATGCAAGGGAGGAAAAAAATAAACTGTACATTATCAACTCACTGTGGCTATCTTACACCGAATGACCAGAGAAACTCTTTTCATATCCTGAACAACAACCTTAAAAAGTAAATGATATCTTAATAACATCATTTGACGATCTAAAAACTCCATAAAAGGCCTCGAAACTGTTGTTGGATTTCACACATAAGTGACTTTAATCCAAATGCGAATGAATAAATAAAGCCAAGATCTCCTTGGTCACGGGAAAGCAGGTCAGGGGAGACGGTGCATGTAATCCTGTTAGATTAGAAAACATCCTGCATAGACGCGCCAGCCCTCAAGCTATCCAGGACTTAACTACGTTACCGCATAGGCCAGTTGTCATGACGTGCATCTGATTTGTTTAGTTTTTCTGCACTATGATGACTATGTTTGCACCAATGCATATGTTGATTTTTTTTTTTTTTTGCACTATGATGACTTTTGCACCGAATGCAAAATTGCACAACCCTTACGATACCAACTGTATTACAATACCAACTGTGTGTAACATCCTACATGCCGACATTTCTTGTGTAAATGTCATGTAAATTATAACTATAGCCTTATCCTCCTTGTTTTATAACCTTATCTTCTCTGTTCCTTTATCTTCTTGGCTCTTTACCCCACAGTGAATGTGTGAAACTGGAGTGTCATGCCCAATTTTGTTGTCACAATATGTTAACCCATTTTGTAACAATGACAATAAAGGTATATTCTATTCTATTCTATTCTATTCTCATCTCATTAGCCGTACCGCTTATCCTCATTAGGGTCGCGGGGGGGCTGGAGCCCATCCCAGCAATCATTGGGCAGTGGGCAGGGGACACCCTGAACTGGTTGCCAGCCAATCACAGGGCACGCGGGGACAGACAACTCACTCGCTCATTCACACCTAGGGACAATTTGGACCGGCCAATTCACCTGACATGCATGATTTTGGAATGTGGGAGGAAACCGGAGTGCCTGGAGGAAACCCACGCAAGCACGGGGAGAACATACAAACTCCGCACAGGAAGTCTGGAGCTGGATTTGAACCCACATTCCCATGACATGAACTGTGCCGCACATGCGCTAACCACTGCCCCGCCGTGCTGCCCTCTATTCTATTCTATTCTATTTCTAGCTCCATCATCAATAATTGAGAATATTGTCAGACTTTTCTCCCAGTATATTAAGAAAAAAGGGGCTTTAAAAAGTCTGAATATTTGTATTCAAATGCATACTTTTGAGGGATGAAAAAAAGAAACCATTTGTGTTGCGTACGTCAACCCTATAAGAATACAACTCTAGCATTGATCAGAATGAATAAATTATACTTAAGTCATTGATTTTGCATGTTTCCTTTTGTTACGATCACCGAAAGGTTTTGCACTTACATTAAATTAAATGGTTGATCATTCTTTCCACCTTGGCCAGGTTTATATTTCATTTTAATCAATTGGTCTGTAGAAGTTAAATATCACATACTGATGGCAAAACCTTTCAATGAAAAAAAAATGCAGCTTTTGACATATTGTCAACAAAGCCATTGCATTATTGTCAAAGTATCGGTCAGATATTTTAATATACAAAGCAGTTAAAAACATTTGATTTATTTTGGGGTTCTAAACTTTCCATACTTACTAAATATAGGTTCGGTTCTTGATTGGTTACATTTAAAAAAAAACAGAATTATTACTTTTTGCTACCCACCCTGAAAATGTAAGGAATAGTCATCTTACTACAATGTCAACATTTTCTAACTGCAATCATGTTCAGTTATGGCATCGACAAAGAATTGAAAAATACTCACTAATACATTCTAAACTCATTAGTTTCATGGGTGGTTTCTTCCATTCGTGGAAAAATATATTTAACAAACACAATCTCGGCTATACTGTCGCCTGTTTAATCGAGTACAATATTTCCAATACGTTTTCCAGACCAGGGTAAGGTAAGCGATCAGAACTATAGCCGGGTATAGCCCTCTCAATTCTTCATGGTCGGATGCACAAACTGTTTAAAATGTTTCTTTACCTTTTCTGTAGACATGGTGCGGTAACTCCTGAAGACGTCTTGATAAATGTTAAAAAATACAATCACCCAAAACACATAGGCTATTCCAACGAGGTAATTAAAAGGAAGATTGTGTCCCGGTGTTCAACGCATAGCCATTGGCAAAAAGGTTGTTAATAGGATTTATGTGTAAAGCCATCTGCTGTGCAGGAACACGTCAATGGGTAAAACTAAGCAGGTGCAGCAGCAGGGAGTAGAATAGAATAGAATATACCTTTATTGTCATTGTTACAAAATGGGTTAACATATTGTGACAGCGAAATTGGGCATGACACTCCAGTTTCACACATTCACAGTGAGGTAAAAAAGCCAAGAAGATAAAGGAACAGAGAAGATAAGGTTATAAAACAAGGAGGATAAGGTTATAGTTATACTTTACACAATATTTACACAAGAAATGTAGGATGTTACCTACAGTTTGGTATCGTAATACAGTTTGGTATCGTAAGGGTTTGTGCGATTATGCATTTGGTGCGAAAAAATAGTTATAGTGCAAAAAAATAGTCAACATTGTGCAAGAAATATAGACATGAGTACCATTTTACGTTCGTGTGAGGTAGTGTTTTTGCAAGAGTTTTTCAGTTTTTTGTGCGGTGTCTGTTTAGGGTGGTAATGTCATGATTACCCAAGTGGAGCCACCTGGGGTAATCATGTGGCGCGCTGGAATGTGCTTCCTGATTGGTTAATGCTCCCTTTTTAAACGCGTTACGCGGAGAACTCTTGGTCGGAGGATTACTTCTGTACCCCGTAAGACTCTCCCGATTACCTGTGCCTTCTTGTTTACCTGATTCTGCCTGCCTGCCTCCGATCCGACCTGCCTCCGATCCGACCAGCTTCCGTCCCACGCTACGATCTTCTCTCCAGTCCTGGTAAACTCGACCTGCTTCCGTCCCACGCTACGATTAGCTACGTCTTCCGAAGTTGTCTTCACGACGTTGCTGCTGACGTTCGACGGTCATCGTGTTTCCCGCTAACCCTTATGCTTCCCCAAATAAAGACTTGTAACGAACGCCCTGGGGTCCCCTGCTCTGTTCTGGTCCTTCAGGTAATGGCAATGGAGGAGACTAATTTGTTTACCGTAACGGCACACTGACAGGCTTTTTAGCAGATTTACACCTTTAGCAGACCTTTTCCTGTAAGGGCCACATAACTTTAAACTTCTCTGGTGAAGTGCTGTGGTCAGTTTGTAACTGAAAAATTGTGACGATTGCAGAGGTGGCTAATTTAAACAAATACATATCCTTTTTTGTACAGATACAGGAGGTAGAGCGATCGTTTTAGGATTAAGGGATCCCAGTTCGAATCCCGGCTTGTCCGTGTTACATGTTGAAGTGTCCTTGGGTAAGATACTGAACCCCCAATACCCCCAATAAGCAGGTTAGCGCCTTAGATGGCTGCAAGGCCGCTATTGGGAAATGTGAAGCACAATGTAAAGCGCTTTGGGAAGTCATTGACTTGAAAAGCGCTATATAAATGCAAATCATTTCATTTCATTTCATGAGAAAGCCAAAATGAGTTAATCCTTCTGGAGTCTTCACAGAACAGACAGGAAATAAATAACCACACACTTGATGAAATATTTAATAACCAATGTATGTTCTTTACAGGAAAAAGAGTCAATGGAACATACATTTTCTGTCTGGCTTAACAGGTCCAAGTTCAGGTTACTTGACTGAGCACTGGACCATTATAACTCAATTTTTGGTCACTGGATTTAAATATTCATTGTTGAGCTTCTCGATCTATTGCTTGTTTCCCTGTACAGTATTGTGTGTGCTGGTAATACAAATGATTGGTGACAAGTCTCGTATTGGGAACGAATTCCGCCATATGTAGGGTATTACTTCCCGGCCTTATTACTGTAATGTATCGCTTTCTGGTTCTCCTAGGGGGCGGCAGTGGATCATGGGATAGAGCGCTGATCTTGGGATCAAGAGATCACAGTTCGAATCCCGGCTCCTCTGGTTACATGTCAAAGTGTCCTTGGGTAAGACACTGAAACCCTAATGCCTCCAATAAGCAGGTTAGCGCCTTACATGGCTGCACACTGTAAAGCGCTTTGGGATGTCTTGACTTGAAAAGCGCTATATAAATGCAGATCATTTCATTTCATTTCATGATGTCTAGCATCAAACGTTTGCAGCTGGTTCTAAATGTGGCAGCGAGACTTCTGACTAAGACAAAAAAGTTTGAGCATATCACACCTAAATTCGCTAACTTGCACTGGCTCCCAGTCTACTTAAGATGTGACTTTAAGGTTCTCTTACTAACATACATGGACTTGCGCCCTCTTATCACTTCAGTTTGATTTCCCCCTATGTTCCTGCACGGAGCCTCCGCTCGGATAATTCCGGTCTACTTGTGATTTCAAGAGCCAAGAAGAAGTCTGCAGCCCCGGTGCTGTGGAATGATCTGCTTCGGAAGATAAGTTCTGCAACCTCAGTAGAAGTTGTAATATCTAGATTTAAGACCCATTTCTACTCAATAGCTTATGATTGATGCCCACCTCATACTTATTGTTACCTGTCTTTCTGATTGACTGGCTGGTGGTGATACCAGCCTTGTGGCTGATGTTTTGAGTTTTTCCTTGCCCGCATGTTGGTTTAAGATCAGGGGATGGAGTAATTGTAACCTGTGCAGGCCTTTAGACATCTTGTGATTAAGGGGTATGCAAATAAATGTAACTTGATTAATTAATTTATAAATACATATCTGCAAATATATGCCATACAAAAAAGATACCACATCATTAAATCACATACTACCTAAATATATAACATAAATACAATGTATTTATATCTTTGTTAACTTTGTAATTCGAAGTATAGATTTCTTAATTTATCTTGTCATTTATTTTACCATTTATTTCATCAAATATTTTGTTGCAACTTATTGTTACTCAAATGAAGGGACGGGTCAAATTGACTGAACTATGAACCGAACCACTACACTAAAATAATTAAATGACAAAATGCATTGATAAATTAATTGATTAAATGTATGTCATATGTTATTTAGGTTTACATGATTTATATATGAATCAATTTCTTTATGTGGTATATAATTATTGGCATTTATTTATTCATACATTTATTTCATCATACGGATGTCTTGTCCGGCATGGTCGCCGTGGCGACCGGCTGGCCCCGCCCCCTGGGCACGGCTGCAGTAGATCAGCTAATTTGCGTATGAGCTACTTGAGGGTGGGTTGTGGGTTTTGCGGGTGCTGGCTCATTGCATTTTCTGTCTGCATTTCCCGTTCTGTTTTGCTCTGTCCTGTTTTGCTTGAGTCGGAAGAAATCTGTGTTTGCACGTTTTTAGTTAAAGCCTGTTTGTTCTGTCTTGTCCCTGAGTTTTGGACGACTTTTATTTTGCTAAATAAAAGTTTTGATCGTCAACGCAGTTAGGTTCTTCCTTCCTGCCTCCTGCCTCCGTTCTGGTCCGGTCTCCCGCGTGACAATGGATGGGTGCAGTGGAAATGCAAAACAGAATGATATTCATTTACCATAGTTGACATTTGGAGAGATGATGCCCGATTTCCCTCCTCCGAATCGCTGTTGAAAGGAAAGGAAATGCTAGCGTAATTTAAAACAAGCAGAATACATTTTTTTTTCAAATTTTTGCAGTTGAAAAAACAGTTATTGTATATTTTGTTATTGCCATTTATTAACACTTGAAGAGAATTATACAGCAATAAAAAATAAGACTTTAATAAGCATTAAGGTTCATGTAGATCACAGGTGTCAAACAGGCGGCCCGCGGGCCAGATCAGGCCCGCTAAGGGATTGAATCCGGCCCGCGAGACAACACTCAGAGAAGCGCAAGAGAAAAACAAGCTGCAGGTTGAAATATGTCAACATGATGTTGACAAAGCCAGGTGCCTCTCACAAAGGCACTGTACTTGTATTTATTTCTCTCTCTCTTCCTTTCTCTTCTTTCTTTCTCTTCTTTCTTTCTCTTCTTTCTTTTCTTTCTCTTCTTTCTTTTCTTTGTTTTCTTTCTTTTCTGTTTTTTCTTTCCTTTCTTTCTTTTCTTTCTTTTCTTTCTTTTCTTTCTTTTCTTTCTTTTCTTTCTTTTCTTTCTTTTCTTTCTTTTCTTTCTTTTCTTTCTTTCTCTTCTTTCTCTTCTTTCTTTCTCTTCTTTTCTTTCTCTTCTTTCTCTTCTTTCTCTTTCTTTCTCTTCGTTCTTTCTCTCTTTCTCTTCTTTCTTTCTCTTCTTTCTTTCTCTTTGTTTTTTCTTTTCTTTCTCTTCTTTCTTTAGCTTCTTTCTTTCTCTTCTTTCTTTTCTTTCTCTTTTTTCTTTTCTTTATCTTCTTTATATTCTTTCTTTCTCCTTTTTCTTTCTCTTCTTTCTTTCTCTTCTTTCTTTCTCTTCTTTCTTTTCTTTCTCTTCTTTCTTTTCTTTCTTTTCTTTTTTTTCTTTCTTTTCTTTCTTTTCTTTCTTTCCTTTCTTTCTCTTCTTTCTCTTCATTCTTTCTCTTCTTTTCTTTCTCTTCTTTCTCTTCTTTCTCTTTCTTTCTCTTCGTTCTTTCTCTCTTTCTCTTCTTTCTCTTCTTTCTTTCTCTTCTTTCTTTCTCTTTGTTTTTTCTTTTCTTTCTCTTCTTTCTTTCCCTTCTTTCTTTAGCTTCTTTCTTTCTCTTCTTTCTTTTCTTTCTCTTTTTTCTTTTCTTTATCTTCTTTATATTCTTTCTTTCTCCTTTTTCTTTCTCTTCTTTCTTTTGCTTCTTTCTTTCTTTCTTTCTCTTCTTTCTTTCTCTTCTTTCTTTCTCTTCTTTCTTTCTTTCTTTCTCTTCTTTCTTTCTCTTCTTTCTTTCTTTCTCTTCTTTCTTCCTCTCTTTCTCTATCTTTTTCTTTTTCTCTTTCTTTTTCTCTTTCTTATTCTCTCTCTTTCTTTCTTTTCTCTTCCCTTCTCTTTAATCTACTAGTCCGGCCCCCAACAGAATTTTTGTTCTATAGTGTGGCCCCCGAGTTAAAATGAGTTTGACACCCCTGATGTAGATGGTAAAGAACATAACATTCTCAATACCAGTGATATTGGGAAGATAAGGCAAAATAAACATGTTACTTGCTCAAATGTGCATTACTATTTTATTACATTCCTAACAAATGAGAGACTCAGTGGTTTTACTGACATTGCACGTTGTGATTTCTATACAATGTGCGTTACTGTTATATTATATTCCCAACAAAAGCGAGACACCATGGTTTCAGGGACATTTTCGCTATTACATTCCTAAAAAGTGAGATAAAAGTGAGATACAAAATGGTTTTATAGTTTTAATGACATAGTGCGAGCAATGTTCCCTGTAATTTTCCACGGGTCTGAGCGTTTACACAAAGTCGGTGATCAACGCTTGAAACAACGGTGAGCAACGGCAATCCCAAGTGTGGCAACTAAGTCATTATCAAACATGTCCAAAACTTGACATCAAGTTACATTTTGCCGAGTTTCCGGCAATGCAAAAAAAAAAAAATCACTTTTGAATTAATTGACTCATGTACGATTGCAAAGGTTGTACGGCCTACAAACGTCATTTGTTTTTACAACAATTCTTTCACAAGATTTTCATTTTTTTTTTCCTGGTATCTTTTGACGCATAATACCAACATTTTGGGGGGGCTTATTGAGTCGGTTGCACGATACACAACTGTATTTAATCACATTTTTTTAGTACAATGTTGGCAACAAGATTAACTTGGTATAATTGGAAATTTTTGGAACGCAACACAAACTTTTTCTTCTTTTTCCCTGTTTTTTTTTATATATTTTTTTAATTTCCGATAAAAATATCTCATTGTGTTTATTTTTTCCTAGCTATTACTTTTTTTCTTTTTGTTCTCTAGTTACTTTTTCCTTTTTTTCTTTCTTTTCTTTTTTTCTGGCTTTTTCTGAAAATTTCCTTCTTTTTTCTCTTCCTTTTGTTTCTTTTTTTCTCAGATTTCCACTACTTTTTCATCTTAGTATTTTTTTCTTTTTTGTTGTATTTCCCTCCCTTCCTTTAAGTCATGTAAGGATTAAAGAAGCTAAAAGAACCCGAGGAGCCGTTTGGGACCGAATGAGCCGGTTCTCTCTAGTGAGCCGAGCCGAAGAAGCCGGTTCTCGAAAAACTCGACTGACCTTACTCAACTTCGTTCTTCTTCGACATTGACTTCAAAATTTCGCATTTAGAAAACAGCGTCAGGGGAACCCGTGTATTTTTACCTTCATGCACTGTAACTTTGACTTAATTTGCTTCTTATTTAGCAATTTCGAGCCTTGATTTTTGTGAGCTGGCTAGATTTTCTTGTGCGCTAAGAATGCTCGATTGCGCAGCTTAGAAGGAACATTGAGTGCGAGCGACGTGTACGCTTGTGCTATGGGGGCAATTCTCGTCGGGGGAAAATTCTCAGCTCAACACCGGAACCAATACACTTTTTCATATCGTCCATTTTTTCAAATATAAAGTATTTTAGAAGATCCCATTGACACAATGTTTTTGGATCTTTGGCCTCTCAATGACCAGTTCAGGGTGAGAAACTGGAGCATGTCCTGTAAGTTGCTTTGTGTGACACAACAGGAAAAGATTTCCCTTTCCTGCTTATTGGTTTAACACCATTTGGCAAGTTGTGTGGGAATGTTACGCAATGTAATGACAAAGAGTAGAAGTTCTAAGGGGAAGAACATAATGTATGTTATTTTGTGTCTTTTCACTTTGGAATAACGACCCTGACACTTTTAATCTCTCATCGGTGTAGATTTTAGGGTAAGGAATGGATCCCTAAAAGGGGGCACACGGGCAAAATCCAATCTGGGCAAGTCAAGTTGTGAGTGATCAAATATCTCATCTCTCATCTCATTAGCTGCACCGCTTATTCTCAGTAGGGTCGCGGGGGTGCTGGAGCCCATCCCAGCAATCATCGGGCAGTGGGCAGGGGACACCCTGAACTGGTTGCCAGCCAATCGCAGGGCACACAGGGACAGACAACTTGCTCGCTCATTCACACCTAGGGACAATTTGGACCGGCCAATTCACCTGAAATGCATGTTTTTGGAATGTGGGAGGAAACTGGAGTGCCGGAGGAAACCCACGCAAGCACGGGGAGAACATACAAACTCCGCACAGGAAGTCCGGTAGCTGGATCTGAACCCGCACAGGAGGTTCCCAAGACCTTAGAACTGTACCGCACACGAGCTAACCACTGCGCCGCCGTGCTGCCCGTGATCAAATATTTCATTCAAAAAATGAAAAATTCATAAAATGGAGTTACTGGACAAAACTCAAAAAAGTACGGAGAATTTCACAGTCTGGATTTTATCACTTAGAAATCCATAGAGAGGGAGAAATCATTTTCCTTACCATGGACTTATATTATTATGAGCAGTGTTCCCTCTAAACTGCGCGCATGCGCAATCGCCTGCACATTATCAGCGCACAAGAAAATCTATCCAGCGCAATGTTCCCTCTAAGCTGCGTGTGTGGGTTCTTAGTTTTTCGAGAACCGGCTTCTTCGGCTCGGCTCACTAAAAGGAACTGGCTCTTTCGGGTCCTAGACGGCTCTTCAGGTTGTTTTTGCTTCGTTCATCCCTATATGACCAAATATTATGTAAAATTATGCACAAAATGGCTTAAAGGAAGGGGGGATAGAACAAAAAAGAAAAAAATAACGAAATGAAAAAGTAATGAAAAGCTGAGAAAAAAAGAAACTAAAGGAAGAGAAAAAAGAAGGAAAATTTCAGAAAAAAAACAGAAAAAAAGAAAAGAAAGAAACAAAGGAAAAAAGTAAATAGAGAACAAAAAGAAAAAAGTAACGGCTAGGAAAAAATAAACACAATGAGATTTTTTTAAAAGGGATTACATTTAAAAAAAAAAAACAGGGGAAAAGAAGAAGAGGTTTGTGTTGCATTAAAATAATTTCCAATTATATCAAGTGAATCTTGTTGCCAACATTGTACTTCCACTAAAAAATGTGATTGAAAACAGTTGTGTATCGTGCAACCGACTCAATAAGCCCCCAAAAATGTTAGTATTATGCGACAAAAGATACCAGGAAAAAAAAATGGAAATCTTGTGAAAGAATTGTTGTAAAAACAAATGACGTTTGTAGGCCATACAACCTTTGCAATAGTACATGAGTCAATTCATTCAAAAGAGAAAAATAATTTTGCATTGCCGGAAACTGTAAAAAATGTAAGTTTCGGACATGTTTGATAATTAATTATCTGGCCACACTGGGGATTATGGTTGCTCACTGTTGTTTCAAGCGTTGCTCACCGACTTTGTGTGAACGCTCAGACCCGTGGAAAATTACAGGGAACATTGATTATGAGTATGGTTTCTTTATATTGTTAACATACCTGTCGTGTGTCCAAGCCTCCTTCACCGTTTGTCGCAGGACCGGCATGGCGGCCGTCCAAGGAGTCAGAATGAACACCACTCTGAGAAGCTCCACCATAAACCATCACAGAGAGTCACATGACCTGGCATTTACCAACATAACCCCCTGCACCTTTTCTAGTACAGATTAGCTTAATCAGCGACTGCCATCTGTTAGTTCTAGTCGCGTTTGCTAAATGGAAGGTGAACAAAATGAAATAGTTTTTCTTGAGAGGGTTTTGTGAGGCTTCTAAGAGGTTAAAGCGGCAGGGAGCACTGTTTGAGACTTCAAGTCCCATATACAGTATACAGCATTTGCATATAAGCCTTTATCGCATATTAAATTTATTCTTGTCCCTGTGGTGAGGGGTCCTCTCCTTGTGAGAGGTAAGAGAATTCTCCCACCATGGTCCGCTGTGTGTCGTAAGAGGCGACTAAAGTGGAGGGAGCGAGGGGACTGGGGATCCTTTCCTCTCTATCTCTTCTCCCTAAGAGACAGCAAGGCAAAGAAAGGGGGGCGGGAGACCGAAAGGTCTCGCAAACCCTAGTTATAGGGTCATTAAATGTGAGAGGATGTGGAAGTAAAGCGACTGAGTGGAAGAAAGAGGAGATCGGAAGGATGATGACTAAAAGGAAGGTTAATGTGTTAGCCTTGGTCATATCCCTCAAGAGGGGTGACTGACAGCAAGACAAACACATAAAATAACAAAGAAGATAAAGGGGAAAAAAATAGCAACAAAAAAAACACACAACATTTTTTGGACTATGACCAACCCAATTGCCCAAACACCCAAACAAGTTAGGCACCTCGGCACCTAAGTTGGTCATGCTTTCGTCCCTCCAGATGAAATGGGACACGAGAAAGTGGCCATTTCACTCGGGTCAGGGTGACACAACACACTCTTTTGTTCAACAGCAGGGCTCGATAGCTTTCACTGGTTTACCCCTGCCGCATCATACAAGTGCCCAGCCCGTTCTTAAGAGCGCGTTCACAATCCCACTATCCGTGCAGATTAAATAATGCTCTAAAATAGCCACATACTAAAATAAATTCAAAATATTATGAAGCATATACCTAAACATTGATATTGATGTAATTTTGTAGTTAATAAAAATCGATACACAGGACCATTTTGAAATTGTTTCCTTCTTCGACCTAATCATTGTTGTTGGTGTTTTCCACTTTTCCCTCTTCTTATCACTAATTTTCTTGGGAACCATTATTATGGTTCGAAAAATGAAAAATTACAATAAAATGAAATATGGTCCCTCACCTGTTTTTTTTAGCCAGTAGCTAACAGTTAGATGAAGCTAAAAAAATGAACCATATATTTTGCAGATATCATGATTAATATGGACTCGATAGCAACAATCATGAACATTGAATTTCTCTTACTTGGTATAAAGTGCGATCACTTTTGATGAGTCTAATTTTTCAGTGAAATGCATAACTCTCTTCTTTTTTTGATCAGGACTGTCCACTGGGATTCTGTAAAACCTCAATTGATGATCACTAACAATTTTCTCCGATACCTGCAAACAAACTCACAACATGGCGACAACTAGCAGCAACAACTGCATTCTTTTCCTCTGTCTTCTAACCAGCGTATGTACTCTTTTTGCCTCCAGGCAAAGCAAGGCCTGCCCACAGTCATTGAAGCCAACCCCTTAAAACTGCTTTAAAATATTCAGATAATAAAAGAAATAGAAGAAAATGTGTGCAGAAACCTGTGGAAATAAGAAGTGGTGAAATTTAAGTAAACAAAAGCATTTTATGGATTGCGGTTAAGCCAATTTTAAGCAACACATTATTTTAACGATATACGTAATCAGGGTTGGGTAGGGGTTACTTTAACTGGATTACTTTCAATTACTTTTGGATTACTCCAATACCAAATATGCTAATAAAAGACAAAATAAACTAAATATGAATAAAATGATGACTCACACGTGGTAAGCTTTATCTCCTGGCTTTGATCTCTTTGATCTCCGGCAAAAATAACATAAAATGCGACAGAAACAAAATGAAAATAAATCCAAACAGCTTGCCGTTCCATGTATTCCGTTACTCCCCAAGCCTGCACAAAATTTAGTAATTTTATTCATATTTAGTTTCTTTTATCTTTTATTAGCATATTTGGTATTGGAGTAATCCAAAAGTAATTGAAAGTAATCCAGTTAAAGTAACCCTACCCAACCCTGTACGTAATGATGTATTGTAGACAAACACTTAGTTATTTTTACGGCCAATAAACAATACATTTATAAAAAGGATATTTGTATTCAAACTCTAACAAAGTAATTTTCGGTAAAGCAGGATTTTAAACATAATAACGTTCCATCGTTTGCTTTACCATGCCATGCACACTTACTGAAGGAAATAAAGATGTAATGGATTTTTTTGTCCACTAGATGCCGGAGTGGCCCAAGAGAGAATTATTTTAACATGTGGAAAAATTAAGCATAATGTACTTTAGTAAAAGGCGTAAAATAGTGCAGTTGCACAAGTGAGGTGTTGAAAGGAAGTCAATTGGACAGAAGCAGGCCAAGTGCAGCCTACATTTGATGTGCCCCAAGACATTTTCATTGAGGTTGGATCAGCCAGTATTTCAGGTTTGCAATTTTATTGTATTTACAATCAATGTTCCCTCTAAAATGCGCGCGTGCGCAATCGGGCATTGCCTGCACATTCTCAGCGCACAAGAAAATCTAGCCAGCGCACAAAAATCAGGGCACGAAATTGCTAATTAAGAAGCGAATTAAGTCAAAAGTACAGTGCATGAAGGTAAAAATACAAGGTTTCCCCTGACATTGTGTTCTAAACGCGGTATTTGGAAGTCAATGTTGAACGAAGTTGAAAAGTAAAGTCAGTAGAGTTTTTCGAGAACCGAAAACAACAAAAAACGGAAGACAACAGACAGACAGGATCGGAGACGAAAAGATGGGGGGCTCGACAAGACTAATTGGACTAATTCGATAATAATTCGGCAAAATTCGATGGAATTCACTTGAGAAATAATTTGGGAAAATAAATCTGCCCCCGTGTGGAAAAGCCTGTCTCTTTTCAATCTCATCTCATCTCATTAGCTGCACCGCTTATCCTCAGTAGGGTCGCGGGGGTGCTGGAGCCCATCCCAGCAATCATCGGGCAGTGGGCAGGGGACACCCTGAACTGGTTGCCAGCCAATCGCAGGGCACACAGGGACAGACAACTCGCTCGCTCATTCACACCTAGGGACAATTTGGACTGGCCAATTCACCTGACATGCATGTTTTTGGAGGAAACCGGAGTGCCCGGAGGAAACCCACGCAAGCACGGGGAGAACATACAAACTCCACACAGGAAGTCTGGAGCTGGATTCGAACCCACGCAGAAGGTTCCCATGACTTGACCTGCGCCGCACATGCGCTAACCACTGCGCCGCCGTGCATGCGTTTGTTAGGAGAATAGAGTTTGTGTTTGGTTAATGGAGTCAGATAACTAATCCAAAAAATTTGCTAAACGCTAAATTTGTAATATAGTTTCCACTCTAACAAAGTTAATATGAAAAATTCACTAATCCCGAGAGGACGGAGCGTCCCAATTCTTTTTTCATTTCTTCCGTGGCGATTAACTTGAGCCTTCCCTTCAATAAATTGCATTTTGGATCAAACGAGCTTGAATCAGGGGCAGCAGTTACATTTCAGGTTATCCGTGTCACTTTTGCATACAATGTAACCACCAATACACTTTTTATGTAAGGCTCTGTAGATCCAACTTGAAAGGGCCACAAACTGTATTTACAGTTACAATGAGCCAATGCGACGGATTAAATTACATAACTCTATAATTATACTACCCAGTCAATACCTTTCTTTTGTGGAATTTGGGACATAACCTGGCTTGCACTGTGAGTTTAGGGTAAATAATCAACTTGGAGACACTTCTATTCCAAAGCTTATGATTGATGCCCACCTCATATCCTGTATTGTCCTGTCTTTTTCCAACTGCCTGCCTGGTGGTGATACGAAGGAGAGGGACGATTTGGAGATGAGTCAGCGGATCAGCGTTTGACCTGAAGCATGTGAACGCCTGCATGGACTAGCTGGCAGAGATGGGAAACCGCGTCGTGGCCGTCATAGACTCTCTGAACTAGTTTACAGGCTGGGGGCGTCGCTGCTGTCATGCACTTTCCGGACAAATTGTCAACATGTTACCTAGTGTTTACTATGTTTGTGTATAGTAATGCGAATTGTGATTCACCCTGGTCATCCTGGAAGGGGGATTACCACTTGTGAGGTCCTTTCTCAAGGTTTCTCTTTTTCCTCACGCTGAGGTTTTGAGTCCTTGCCCGCATGTTGGTTTGAGATCAGGTAATTGTGTCATTGTAATCCTGTGCAGTCCTTTGAGACATTTTTGTGATTAAGGGCTTAAATAAATGTGACTTGACATGTGACTTGTAGGCAGAGAGGACAGACAATGAACACACAACAGGAAGTATTCATGTTTGCTGAATCTTCTGTATACTCAAACAGTATGTTTGTTTTAACAGGAAACATGCCCAGGCAACCGAGAGGTGAGAGACAAGACTCGACAAGACAACGTGACAAGGTTCTTTGCTGCTAAATTTCTTGTGCTAACTGTGCTTATAGGTGGAGATTTTATTCTTTTCAAATTTATAAAGAGGGGCTGGAGACAGAGAAATTTGTACCATTTAAGTTGTGAATTTAAATGATTCGTTTACCAATGTGTTATTTGTCATTTGTATAGTTTGGGTTGTTGGGATGTTCTATACAAGGTCTTTTGAAAAACCGATACCCAAAGCGTAATATTTATTGATACTACAACATAATGCAATAGGAATACTTTTTAAGGAATACCTTAAAATCAAAACATACTCTTTTCCTAGAATTTTTAATGCTAATTTGCCATACTCCTAATTTCAGGTCCATCCATCCATCCAACCATTCTTCCATCGATCCATCTGTTTTTTCTGCCCTCTCTGAGGTTGAGTCCTGGGGGTAGCAGCCCATAACTCTTTATTCCCACCAACTTTGTCCAATTCATCCAACAAGATCCTAGGGGGTTCCCAGGCGAGCCCAGGGACATTGTCTGCTCAGTGTCTGAGTTCCTCCCCGGGGCTTCCTGACAGTGCCACATGCCCAGAAAACCTCTCCAGTGAGGCACCTAAAATGCAAACGGACCAGATGTCCGAACCAACTTAACCAGCTCCTCTCAATGTAGAGGAGCAGCAGCTCTACTCGGAGTTTCTCCTGAATGACCAAGCCCGCAGAGCATACTCATTCTGGCCTTTTTTGTCTGTGATTCTGATTTGATTGTTAACTTGATTACTTTCAATTACTTTTGGATTACTCCAATACCAGATATGCTAATAAAAGACAAAAGAAACTAAATATGAATACAATGATGACTCACAACACATGGTAAGCTTTCTCTCCTGGCTTTGATCTCTTTGATCTCCGGCAAAACTAACATAAAATGCGACAGAAACAAAATCAAAATAAATCCAAACAGCTTGCCAACATCATTTTTGCCGGTCCATGTATTCTCTTACTTCCCAAGCCTGCACAAAATTTAGTAATTTTATTCATATTTAGGTTCTTTTGTCTTTTATTAGCATATTTGGTATTGGAGTCATCCAAAAGTAATTGAAAGTAATCAAGTTAAAATAACCCTACCCAACCCTGAATATGAAAGAGTTGTTTTATCCATGAGATTTAAACACCAAGGTCTAGATATGGCAATATTTTCCAGTATCAATGAATCAATCAATCAATCGATCAACCCTGTCTGGATTTTACCTTTTTGTTCCAGCCACTGTTTACAAAATCAAGTCAAGTTGCAATTTGTGTCTTTGATTAGTAACAAAAAGTCTCAAAGAGCTGCACTGGCCACAATTACTTTTTGACAATTACTATTAACGATTTCAATCCAGGGTTGTGTATGGTTACTTTAACTTGATTACTTTCAACTACTTTGGATTACTCCAATACCAAATATGCTAATAAAAGACAAAATAAACTAAATAGGAATAAAATGATGACTCACAACACGTGGTAAGTTTTCTCTCCTGGCTTTGATCTCTTTGATCTCCGGCAAAACTAACATAAAATGCGACAGAAACAAAATGAAAAAAAAATCAAAACACCTTGCCAACATCATTTTTGCCGTTCCATGTGTTCCGTTACTCCCCAAGCCTGCACAAAATTTAGTAATTTTATTCATATTTTTTTTTGTCTTTCATTAGCATATTTGGTATTGGAGTAATCCAAAAGTAATTGAAAGTAATCAAGTTAAAGTAACCCTACCCAACCCTGTTTAAATCTTACATAAGGGCAAGGGAAAACTGAAAAATAAACATTGGCATGAGGAATATTTGGAAACCTTGAGAAGATTTTTCATAATCTATTTTCTACTTTCAAATATGACATGCACTGATTTGCACTTTGGATGCAAAAATAAAACCTCTTAGTGCATGGATTCTCTGACTACACCATATTGTCAAATGGACGCTACAAATCAGTTACACTGGATGCATCCACAACACAGAATCTGTCTGGGCCTAGTAGTTACTATTGTGGAACTTATCGCTGCTTGGCCCTGTGGTTAGGACCTCGACTCAGCCTTTTGGCTGGGAGCAAGTGTCTCGGCCTCTTGGCTTTGTAGTGTATTATGATTTGACCGATAACGGATAATGGATAATTGATAAAGAATATTGAACAATAAACCTCTACAAAATCCCCCTAGTGATTGGCTGGGTATCAGTCCAGGGTGCAAATTACTTCTTGGGCCCAACATCAATTTGGCGAGGCCCTGACACATTCATATGTATTAAAGCAAGCAAAAGGTCACCTGGTTTACATATCACACACTGTTCATTCTGTAGATCCTTAATTACGCTAACACACTAAATCCTCACTCACTTAATCTCACCCAGCGAGTTATTTCCTTTGCACATATAAGGTTGTTTTTGTGCAGTTCTACCAGATGTGCTCTCATGTTTCTGTTTGTCTCATCTGGTCTTCAGTGGACCATCAGCTGGCTTGGAAAACCAGGAAGCCCCCTTTAGAGGCTTCGACGGAGAAAAAAATGTTAACTAAATCGAGAGAACCAGCCCCCGCACATTAGCGATGGCTTTTTGTTTATGGTATGATAGCAACAGTGTTCTGTATTAATGAAACGTGTTACATGCCTCCTTACTTACCCTCTTTGACCTGTTTTATTGTGAACACAAGATTTGAATCTCCTGTGTCTGCCACAGGCGTGGACTCTGAACAGACTCAAGTTATCCTGTTGCTTTGTCATATACAGTAATCCCTCGGTTATCGCGGTTGATGGGGACCGAGACCACCCGAGAAAACTGAAAATCCGCGAAGTAGCGGCGCCCCTTCAAAAAAACGTATACAGGTATACAGTATACCCCCCCGCCATTAAACCGAAGTGATTGCTGGCATGATGGCAAGGAGTTATTGGGTGACTCATCCAGAACTCTTCACACTGGAACTGGATGTACCAAAACATGACCCACAATTGTAGCCATGTCTTACATAGTCAATTTACACGGAATAGGACCGCGGTGAAACCACTACGAACCATTCAGTATGATTGTATTAACCGCTCTCAACCACATGCAGCCATCGCAGCTTATTGCGCTTGTTAACACTACCGGTTACATATTGAAAATAAAAACAGTGAAAATGTAATATTTGATGAGTGTTTCTGTAGCGTTTTGGGAAACAACAGTTAAAAAATTGGTCTGTGTTTATTTTAATGAAAGTGAAAGAGCTACCTTCTGACAATAACAACATACTTTAGCTAGCGGCATCGAATGGCTTTTACAACAAATACACGAAACCACACACAATTAGCAGTGTTTAGGTAGTACAAACAACCGCTCGCTTTTGGCATAATAAAGTCAAACTTGAGATGAAATGTGACAGAAGAGAATATACTTACGTCGCGTCGCAGAGTTCCTCCATGATAAACAGCGCCACACAAGAAGGGGGTAAGCTGGGAGGAGTTGAAGGAGGGGGGGTGAGCGAAGCGGTAACTCACCATGACTAAGCATTGTGTCAGGGCCTCCCCCTCCCCTTCACAATAAGAGTGTCCACACCGTGTCCTCAGTTGACATAAGCTCGCGCTTGCTCAAGTCAATAAATGCTTTTATTGAGAAGGTAAGGTATATTTTTTAGACCGGCGAAGCTCTGAACCTGCAAAAATGGAACCGCGAACTAGCGAGGTTCCACTGTAATTGAGTTTGTAAGAGACACATTAGGAAGAATGTATTACTGTTATAATTGTCGTTTGGGCAATTTATCACCCTCTGCTTTGTTTTGTGGGTTTGCTGTGAGCAAATTAATGCAATAAAGAATCCTCATGCCTGTAACTAAAAACCATTAAAAAGGTTAAGTGCAGTTCACCCAAACGTAAAAATCCTTCATAATAATAATAATAATAATTTCCTTTGTATTGTCATTCTTTGTTAGAACGAAATGTCGATACACCTGACCCGTTGTAGCGAGCCGATGCAGCCGCAGCCAACAGAGGGCGCCGCCATTTTACCAATGTTATAAGTCTTAGGTATGACTCGGCCGAGGCGCGATATAATAGTGTTCCATCTTCAAACTATTATCTGTTTCATGGTGGTGGATATCCGGGCTCCGTGAAGCCCCATAATGTATTTTTGAAAAAAATATGTTCAAGTTGTCCAAGAAATTGACAATTTTGCATCCATCCCTGTTCAAGAGATTGTCTCATCTCGTCTCATTAGCTGCACCGCTTATCCTCAGTAGGGTCGCGGGGGTGCTGGAGCCCATCCCAGCAATCATCGGGCAGTGGGCAGGGGACACCCTGAACTGGTTGCCAGCCAATGGCAGGGCACACGGGGACAGACAACTCACTCGCTCATTCACACCTAGGGACAATTTGGACCGGCCAATTCACCTGAAATGCATGTCTTTGGAATGTGGGAGGAAACCGCAGTGCCCACGCAAGCACGGGGAGAACATACAAACTCCGCACAGGAAGTCCGGTAGCTGGATTTGAACCCACACAGGAGGTTCCCAAGACCTTAGAACTGTGCCGCACACGCGCTAACCACTGCGCCGCCGTGCTGCCCCCAAGAGATTGTTTTCAACATAAAAGCAGCATCATACAGAAATCGTCTTGTACATAGAATAATCATAAAAAAATAGAACAATGTTTTGCTTTAACATGTGTCATGCTATGCTCTGCTTTCAACTTCAGTGTGCCGCGTTTGATTAATGTTTTTGTAAAACACTCATGCATCAAAACAAATTAAGTATGTGTCAGTCAAAATATATATAATTTGATTTTGTGTAGTTTGGCAAGGGTTTGCATCAAGTCATTTGGTGAATTGGTCGAAGCACTTGGTAAAATGTCGTTAGGATTTGGGCATAAGTTGTTTTCGGAAATTATAATAATTATTAACGTCTACTCACAGGGAGAGTACTTTGTTGAATGTTGACCTCTGTTAACTTGTATACTGTTTCATTCGCTTTTGAAATCCATTTTTAGCCTAACAGTGATGCTAATTAGAAATGAACATGGTCAGAGGAATCCCCATAAAAGTCCTGGGTAGCAAAGTTGCTAGCTTGCAACTGCATACGTTCCAGGGTTGGGTAGGGTTACTTTAACTTGATTACTTTCAATTACTTTTGGATTACTCCAATACCAAATATGCTAATAAAAGACAAAAGAAACTAAATATGAATAAAATGACTAAATTTTGTGCAGGCTTGGGGAGTAACAGAATACATGGAACTGTCATGATTACTAACTCTGATCACCTGGAGCAATCATGTAGCGCCTGGGTGGGCGCCTTCTGATTGGCTGGCACTTCTCTCTTTGGCGCGCTGTGCCCAGAGTTCAGTGTCAGAGTGTACGTTTGGTAACTCTGTGTGTTTCTCCTGATATCCCGTTTATTTAAGAACTTGGCTTACCCGTTTATGCCTGCCTCCGATTCGACCTGTTTCTGTCCCACGCTTCGATCTCCTCTTCAGCCCCGGTAAACACGACCTGCACTTCGATTACCGACTCGTTCCGAAGTGTTCTCCCCGGCGTCGCTGCTGACGTCTGACGGCCATCACGTCTCCCGCAAGCCCTGAATGCTTCCTTAAATTAAGAACTAAAACGAATGCTCTGGGGTTTCCTGGTCTGTTCTGGTTTCCTGATAGCAACGGCAAAAATGATGTTGGCAAGCTGTTTGGATTTATTTTCATTTTGTTTCTGTCGCATTTTGTGTTAGTTTTGCCAGAGATCAAAGCCAGGAGAGAAAGCTTACCACGTGTTGTGAGTCATCATTTTATTCATATTTAGTTTCTTTTGTCTTTTATTAGCATATTTGGTATTGGAGTAAACCAAAAGTAATTGAAAGTAATCAAGTTAAAGTAACCCTACCCAACCCTGTGCATAACCAATGCTGGTCAGCCTGGAAATGGGTTCAGAGAGACACAAAGCTGTTGGCTGCCAGGAGGCTGAGTCCATAGCAAGGACTTCCTTTTACGCTGTCACAAAGTCCCTGAGAGTGAGTGGTCACTTCCCGGAGTCCCCTAGAGAGAAATAAAAGAGGACTGGAAAGCGAGAGAGCTGCCCCGTCACCCCTGTTTCTCCTAAATAAGCAGTGATCTGTTGAACCGCTGCCAACGGAGGCTGGCCCAAACCCTTGCAGCGCGACTTTTACAAGCCGAGCCTTCGCCAGCAGGAAGGCAAAAAGACACGGAGCAGACTCGTGAGAGGGGGGATTTTTCTCCTCTGCTTTTTGTAATTAAAAAAAGTGAACAATTTAAGAGGAAGGAGGATTTTTTTTTCATGCTGACGTAAGAGGAAGGGCTGTCTCGCGTATCGCCTGAGGAAAGACGATTGACACATGGTGAATATGCTTTGAATAAAAAAAGGAATCTTCAAAGATTTGAGGTTTTTTATGCTTCTGTTTGCTTTGCTCTTGTTTCGCCACTGTAAAACCCAGCGGTGGATTAAAACGTTCGCTGTTGTCCTCGTTTGACTCTCCTGGCAGGAAATCTTGGGCAGGAGGGAAAAAAAGCAGCCAGGCAGGTGCAGGACGACTAAAAAAAAAAACGAACAGCCACGAATGAGATCCGCCAGGCATGGACTACCTGGGACTGATGCCAAGTGCTGACAAAAGGCTTAGCGAGGAACAAGTCGTTTGCAGCGAATCGCGCCGGAGAAGCGTTTGGACGGCTTCATCCGGAACGCCGTCGGACCTCGTTTACACCGATTCAAGCCTGCCTGTAAGTACTCACTTTGGATTCTCGTAAACTGCATTTTTCGTTCCTGTAATACCGCGAATAAATGAGACGTCTTTGCGGGGACAACGCAGCCCTAAACCCGGAGGCTTTTGAAGTCGCTTGCTGGCTTGAAGGAACATCCGCTATGCAGTCTACTCATACTTTGTCACCTCTTTCCTCCTCACTCAAGCAGGCAGGAAAAAGAAGAACGAGGCTTTCCACTGCTCAGCCTCTTTCATCGTCTCAAGCTTAAAAGCGTTCCGTCACCTGTTTTAGTCCTGGGAATTCTTGCTTTCATTTTTCCCAGTATGTGGAAATAGTTTGTATTTCGACACTCCAAAAATAATCGCTGTGGTGGTGATTATGGGACTTTGTCCGGTGTAATGGTTAGGAAGGGCGCCGGGTTAATCATTTATTTGAATTCAAAAACTAAAACAGAGGTAGAATCTTAAACCCAACAAGCTGAAGCAGGCCGAGTAGGGCCTAAAAGACCAATCGTTACTTTCGGGTGGGGCTTCTTTCCTGCTGATTAAAAAAAAAACATATATGTTGATAAGAAAATAAAATAAAATCATGTGTGAATAATAAAAAACAACCACAACACATACATATTGAAAAAAGAAAAAAAATAATGATGTTAATTTTTTATTTATGCAAACCATGGTCTACAAAAAAACAGGAGTCGCCTCATCTTAACACGGACTGTATGGAACTCTTATCAATCAAGAGAACTCCTTCCAGTGTCTGTCTCTCATGTTCTTCTTTGTATCTCTCCCTCTTAAAGTTCTTTAGGGCGTACTACTGTTGTGGTTTTCAACCTGTCAAAATGACGGACGTACGTAAAATGTTCCTGTTAACTCTTAAAATATCTGTCAATGATGGACTACTAGTCACATTTATTTATAAAGCCCTTAATCACAAAAATGTCTCAAAGGACTGCACAGGATTACAATTACACCATTACAATTACCTGATCTTAAACCAACATGCGGGCAAGGAACAACTCAAAACCTCAGCATGAGGAAAAGGAGAAACCTTGAGAAGGGACGTCACAAGTGGTAATCCCCCTTCCAGGATGACCAGGATGAAATAGATTTAGCATTACAATACACAAACATAGTAAACACCAGGTAACATGTTGAAAATGTGTCCGTTTCATGACAGCAGCGACGCCCCCAGCCTGTAAACGAGTCCACTACTGTTAGTTATTGTAACCTCTGCAAAGACTGAAATATAAAACATGTACATTTTACGCAGTCTTCTTTAATTACGAGTGTGTTGACAAAAGACAGGCTTTACTTTAAAAAAAAAAATCTTGAATCACGTATTGTCCTCCGGAGGCCTACCCAAAAAAATCTGAAATTTCAGGTTTGTTTCGAGCTCCGCCCTGCAAGTCAATTGGTCTGGTCAATATCTATGGGCTGCGATCGGGTTGGAGTTTTTAGGCCTGATCTTTACCTCTGGCAGCACGGCGGCACAGTTCTAAGGTCTTGGGAACCTCCTGCGTGGGTTCAAATCCAGCTACCGGACTTCCTGTGCGGAGTTTGTATGTTCTCCCCGTGCTTGCGTGGGTTTCCTCCAGGCACTGCGGTTTCCTCCCACATTCCAAAGACATGCATTTCAGGTGAATTGGCCGGTCCAAATTGTCCCTAGGTGTGAATGCGCGAGCGAGTTGTCTGTACCTGTGTGCCCTGCGATTGGCTGGTAACCAGTTCAGGGTGTCCCCTGCCCACTGCCCGATGATTGCTGGGATGGGCTCCAGCACCCTTGCGACCCTACTGAGGATAAGCGGTGCAGCTAATGAGATGAGATGAGATGAGATCTTCTATAGGGCGGGGGTCTCTAGAGGAAAGCTGAGGAGCCCGTGGAGCATTCTGAAAATAGCCCACCAGTGCTTGGTCATTGTGATTTTCCAGTAAAATGATTTTTTAATGGTTGGCTGAGTCTATCTAACTCTACCATTTAATAATTAACCTGGTAATAACATAGTAACAACATAGTAATAACATTATAGTTTAAGAAATACTGGGTGCCTCTCACGCAAATTAGTAACAAAAATAGCTCTCAGCTCCAAAAGACCCTTAATATAGGGTAAACTATCATTTGTGCCAGGCTGCACATGACATGCAAAGTAGAAATATATATATCCAAAGCAATGTCCAATGATAAGGACTCTGACATATATGACTGAATTATATACTTTAACCATGCTTTTAAGTTAGACTCAAATTACTTGGGGGCTGTTGGAGCTAGGGTCTAGATGACGGTGGGCCAAATTGGATTTTACACAAAAAAAGCTGTGATAAAAACATTCGGCTGTTCTTAAATATATATATATATATATATATATATATATATATATATATATATATATATATATATATATATATTTTTTTTTTTTTTTACACAGAACAATATTTTAAAACACAAAAAATTACCACAGTACAAATTAATCTAGTATTTTATTTTATTGTATATCATCTGTCACTTCAGGATTGTAATTATCTGTACATTATAAATATTTCAATGAGAAATTCTATCCCTACCTCTATGAAAATAAATGAATCAATAGTAAGAAATGTATCCAATACTCACGTGGGCTGCACATTACATTTTTTTATTAAGGGGGGGTCTCATACTATCATTCCTTGGGTGTTTGAGATCCCTGTTTTGAGTGCACAAATCAAATATACAGGTTTTAATACCTGTATATTTCAATGAAATAATTTTCTGTAAACTCAGGTTATATTTACAAAATGCTTGAAGGGGAAAAAAATCCTTTTAATTTAAATCAGAGTAACTTCCACCAACAATTGAATTTTGGCCACATCTCTAATCCAGACTTTTTTAGACCATATTTAACGTTTCGCTTCAGTTGACATTCATAACTGGTATTCATGTTGTTAAGGAGGTCGATCTAAGTATTTCATCAAGCTGGCATTGACAGCGTATATTCCATCCAACAATTCACGCAATAGTTGGCAGAAACGCAAGACGTATCAAGTTTGCATCCACATTTGGAGGAGGCCTGATTCCATTCAGGTATCGGATGTATGTTTTTCCTACTTGTAATGCTTTGATGCATATCCAAAACTACTTGGAATTGTGTCACACGAACCGCTCGTACTGTAAATCCGGAGATACCGGGAAAGTGTGAATTGCGATTTATTACGCATTCCAACACAAACCCCTCTATAATTATCCTGAACCGCTCAATGCTAGAGTTCAGTACTTTTCAGAACATGCTTATATCCATCCATTCATCCATCCATCCATTAACTAGCACTTATCGAGGTCAGGTTTCGAGGCCAGCAGCCTCAGCAGGGAAGCCCGGACCTCCCTATCCTCAGCTACATCGTCCAGATCATTCGACGGGATCCAGAGGTGTTCCTTGTCCAACATAGAGATATAGTCTCTCCAGTGTGTCCTGGGTCATCTCTGGGGCCTCCTTCCTGTGAGACATGCCCAGAACTCTTGCCAAGCGAGGCATCTAGGAGGCATTCTCATCAAACGCCCATGTCACCCTAGCTGGCTCCTCTCAAAGGGGAGGAGCAGCAGCTCTACACTAAGTACCTCCTGGATAACCAAGCTTCTCACTCTATCTTTAAGTTAAAGCCTAGCCACTCTGCTAAGGAAACTCATTTCAGCTGGCTGTATTCGAAAACTTGTTCTTTTGATCACAACCCACAGTTCATACTTTATGGTGAGAGTAGGAACATAGATTGACTTTGCCTTTCAGCTTAGCTCCTTCTTCATCATGGCGGATGGGTTCAGGGTCCCGTATGACGGCAAACACTGCACCAATTTGTCCGTCAATCTCCCGTTTCATCTTACTCTCGCTTGTGAACAAAACGCTGCGATACTTAAAACCTACTTGGCGTTTGCTTCCAGAAGGTCAAGAACTCGCGGAACCCACAGAACAAGTTTGACCTTGAGCGACTGAAAGACCCACAGGTGCTCAAGAGTTTCCAGGCCTTTATTGGCGGGAAGTTTGCTCCTTTGCTTGCGTTGAACGAAGAGGTTGAAACCCTGACCACCAAGTTCTCAGATACGAAGCTTACTAAAGCAGCAAAATAAATTTTGGGAAAACCCTGGAAGAAGATTAAGCACTGGTTTTCAGATGAAATTCTCCAACAGTGCGACAAAAGATGGGAACCAAAGAAGAAAAGTAAAAGCCACGGAGGAGCAGCCAAGTATAAAGCAGCCAACAAAAAAATGAGAAAAAGCTTGAGAGAAGTAAAGAAGAAATGGATTCAAGACCTAACTCGAGAAAAATAGATGGACAGAATACTGCTCTAAACTCTACAACCACCCGACACAGTGAGTCCCTGAGGTCCTTGGGAATTTCAGCCCAGAAGAAAGTGATGACTTGCCTATCCTCAGAGAAGAAGTAGAGGCGGCAATTAACTCACTGAAGAATGGAAAGTCTCCAGGAATCGACCACATTCCATCAAAACTCATATAACATGGTGGCAAGCAAACTCTAGACATTTGGACAAAGATTTGCAGAAAGATTTGGCAAATAGCCCTGTGGCCATCTGCATGGACAAAGTTGCTAGTTATCATGCTACCAAAGAAAGGAAACCTTCAAATATGTTCCAACTACCGAACCATCAGTCTCATAAGCCTTGCAAGTAAAGTTATTCTAAAGGTCCACAAATATCGCCATCAACCAAAGAGAGCTAGAACCTGTCCCAAAATGTAGATATCTCGAGCTGTCATATAAGAAGAGGGGTCAGAACCAGAAATCATGGCCAAGATAGCTCAAACCACAGCCACACTTTCTGGACTTAAACCGATGTGGAGGGACAAGAACATAGCAGTGAAATCTAAGCATGCAAGCGCTGGTTACTTTCATCTTCCTCTGTCAAATAAAATCCAGCCCATGAAGATGCGTTGCTACATAAAACTTCAGGGCATAAGCTACTTAGCCCATGTGACAAACGAAATAGTGCGCAACACCATCAGAGGGCACATTGGACCCTACCAAGACTGTTGTCAACTGTGTGCAGATCAAAACTTCAGTGGTATGGTCTGGTCACAAGAACATCAGGACTGACCAAGATGATTGTCCAGGGTACATTCCAAGGATGCAGTAGGAGAGGAATTCCGAAAAAGAACCTGGCCGACAACATTGAGGAATGAACTGGTGCCAATTTTGCCAGGTACAGGCCAGGGACCGTCAACTGTGGAGAGAGCTTCGTCCTCATTGGTTCCCCGGTGACCTTTGCGGTTTAGGGATCCGTGAACCGTGAACTGTGAACTGGGATGATGCTTTTTCCAGGTGATTGACCAGCTATCTGAGTTCCTGTTTTTCTTCTGCCAGTCCGGCAATATCATCAGCAACAAGTATTAAGTCTTCTTGCGATACACGCATTGTGTTTTCTAACATTGGGCTTTTTATGTTTTTATTAAGTAACAGCAAACTTCATATATACAGTGGAACCTCGGTTTTCGAACGCCTCTCAGTTCGAACGAATCGGAGTCCGACCAAAAATGTTGAGAAATTCTTGCTTCGCTTTTCGGTCAAAAAATCAGAGTTCGAACGCCGGTAATGCGCGAGTGCGTACGCTAGGGTGCGATGCTGAGCAGCGTACGGGTGTAGATCGCTCTTTTCGTGACCAACTGTTATCGCGTGCGGACGTGCTTCGTTTTGCTTTCGCTTTTAATATAGGTGTACAAAGTGTTTTAGCCTTTTTTTTATTTTTACACGTTCATGTTAGCGTAATCTTTCGTACGGAAGATTACGATAACGCGAACGTACGATTAGCCTGGGTTAGCTTTATGTTTACGTTAAACATTCGAGGTAGACATTCAGGGTGTTGGAACGGAGCCCCCTTTCCAATGAACCGCTCACCACTTGTTGTGGAGACCCGGGTGCTAAATGACTTGTAAACGACCTGAATCTTCGTACGGAAGATTACGATAACGCGAACGTACGATTAGCCTGGGTTAGCTTTATGTTTACGTTAAACATTCAATGTAAACATTCAGGGTGTTGGAACGGATTAAAACTATTTACATTATTTTTAATGGGAAAAATGATTTCGGTGATCCAACAAATCGGTTTTCGAACAGGGTTCTGGAACGGGTTATGGTCGAGAACCGAAGGTCCACTATACTACTTTCAACTCTTATTTCAGTCTTGATTGGTTTGATGTTTAACACTGTACAGGGGTTTATCTTCCAAATCCACATGAACCCCATATTAATACAACCTGAATTCCTTGTTTGTTGCATGAAGAAACTTGCAATGCAATGTTGAATGTCGCAGCCCATACGTGCATTGAAAAACACACACACACAAATGCCAACACTCGTGCAGAGATTATATCGTTTAATAAGGATGGTCAATTTGGTTCTGTTCTCCTGACGTGAACCACTGCTCATATCACTGATCGTGCGCTGGGATCAAAGTGTCCTTTTTGGTCCTTTATATCTCAAGATAAACCCGCTGCTCTTCCTGTTTGTTAGTTTTCCTTTATAAACAGCATCTGATCTGCAATTTTGACTCGTGCTTCTCTGTAGCAACGACCATTTTAAGAGTTGCAGAAATGAGCAATGGATTCCCAAATGTAGAAAGGTTGGAGGTGTAGTATGCACATATAAGAGTGTGTGTATGTGATATCCTTCTTGAAATTAACATCTGGACGGTCCAGATGTCTTGTTTGCATCTGCACATTTGTCTTAACCCCAGTCATCAGCACGTTTCGTGAGTTTAACCTCACAGGATCATTTAAGCGGTCTAAATACACACACAGGCACACGGAAAAAGGTCTACCCCTTGCTACTTCGCATGCCAGTTATTGTGGATTCACTCTAATTTGATTTATGACCATTTTCTTATGGCAAACCAGTTTCTGAAATGTAGACGTTTTAGGTTGAAAAATTGAAGAGGTTTGGGCAGCACTGTGTTTCAACTATATTTTGCATTGTACAAAATCATATTAATGAGTATGATTGTTTAATTTTTTGTATCTTCTATCTTGTTTATTGTTAGGTTTAAACTTTAGAACCCAATTAAAATCAGGCCAGAAGACATCAATGGATTTTGAACTTGCAAGAGAACCGGAAGAAGTGCTCTCGGATAGGAAATTTTTTAGCCCTTATTAATGCCCTCCTCCCAGCACGCTCTTATTCATTAAAAATTCAGTATAAAAAAAAACAAAAAACAGATTAACCGTGAAGGGTCAGAAAATCAAACAGCAACATGATTGGCCGATAGTGACGAGGATGCAATAGTAAAAAAAAACACGAACAACAGTGAGTCAAGATGAGGAACTGGCATCTCATGAAATCTTGTTTGCAATAGTACGAAACTTATCATTTATCAAATTTTACAAATGTAATCTTCTAAACAGGGCAGCACGGCGGCGCAGTGGTTAGCGCGTGTGCAGGCACAGTTCTAAGGCCTTGGGAACCTCCTGTGTGGGTTCAAATCCAGCTACCGGACTTCCTGTGCGGAGTTTGTAGGTTCACCCTGTGCCTGCGTGGGTTTCCTCAGGGCATTCCGGTTTTCTTCCCACATTCCAAAGACATGCATTTCAGGTGGATTGGCCGGTCCAAATTGTCCCTAGGTGTGAATGAGCGAGCGAGTTGTCTGTCCCTGTGTGCCCTGCGATTGGCTGGCAACCAGTTCAGGGTGTCCCCTGCCCACTGCCCCATGATTGCTGGGATGGGCTCCAGCACCCCTGCGACCCTACTGAGGATAAGCGGTGCAGCTAATGAGATGAGATAATGAGATCTTCTAAACAGTAAAATTTCTTTGATTGCTTAATCATCGTTTTTATTTTATCACAGAACACCAATTAACTATGTCGATAATTTGGTATATTTTATGTTTTTAAAAAACTCAATAATAGTTAGCGAACACATGTGATTGTAATTTATACGAATAGGAGATTATTCGTCAAATTAGTCATTATATTTGAGATAGATGTTTTGGGCTGAACACAAATGATTTGACGTAAGGTACACTGTGTCATTTTTGACCATTCGATGTCGCTGGATTGTGTAGTGTAACTGAAAATGAGTGCGACAGAGCATAAGGACTAAGACACGGCCACTGTTTGCTCACCCCTGGTTCATAACCTTAAAATATGTACCGTATTTTCCGCACTATAAGGCGCACCGGGTTATAGGGCGCAACCCCAAAAAATAGTTTTTGGTCCTATATTTTCCATACATAAGGCGCACTGGGTTATAAGGCGCTACAATGGGAACGTCGACAAAACAGTCAGATAGTTCAGTCCAACTTATTACCCCCTTAACATTCCGAAAGCTTGCAAAGAAGCAAATATGTGTCTCAGACATGTGCGGAAACAGTGTCTGTACGATGTCACCAATCACTCAAATGCATCGTTCCAAATATCATTCGGAAGGTTAAAGTCTTGGGATTCAAGAAATGCCAAACATTTCTTAGTTTCCATTTTATTTTTTGCTCTCAACTGTGTGGACAGCAAAGTAAGAATTTTATTGTGCAGGGAAACGGGGTTCTTTACTGTGCATATGACAATAAACACTTTGAATTGAATTTAGTTTCACGACAACACTGTATGTAACATCCCACATGCCGACATTTCTTGTGTAAATACCATGTAAATTATAACTATAGCCTTATCCCCCTTGTTTTATAACCTTATCTTCTCTTTTCCTTTATCTTCTTGGCTCATACCTCACTGTGAATGTGTAAAACTGGAGTGTCATGCCCAATTTCGTTGTCACAATATGTTAACCCATTTTGTAACAATGACAATAAAGGTATATTCTATTCTATTCTATTCTATTCTTAGTTTAAAAATAGACTCATCACAGAAACATGAAGATCGTTCTAAAACAAGATACCGGGAAAATATAAAGCCGCATATGTCACCTAAGTTCTCTTGCAGCCATCACGTTCAATAATGATACGTAAACATGGTCTTCTTACAACCTGAGTGTAGTAAATCCAGTAGAGTAAAATATTTACAAATACAGACTATTAAAAAATGTTTTCTCTATGCCGTAGTGCGACCCAACGTATGATTCACATTCATCTTTTTCGGCCAATTGCAGGCTTTGTTTTGCCCCTTTAGCCTATGCGAGCCTGTAAATGATAAAAAGGATCCGCCCCCTTTACCTCCGAATAACTTTAGCCAATAGTGACTGATTCAAATGATGATTGACACATTGGTTAGGAAATGAAACGCCGGTATATAAATCCCAGCATACACCGCGGACTACTTCGCCTTCGGTGGAAAATCTAGTCGGCGGCTGCTTGCCTTAGTTGCAAGACTTTGCGACTTAATATTGATCCATATATAAAGCGCACTGTATTATAAGGCGCATGGTCAGCTTTTGAAAAAAATAAAGGCTTTTAGGTGTGCCTTATATTGCGGAAAATACGGTATTTAAAAAAAAATCGTCTTTTACACAAACCGAATTCTTTTTTTACTTAATTTGTACTAAACCACCCAGAAAAATCAAATTGATCTACACGATAGAATCAAGTGTTATCTATTTCATTTTATTTTATTTGTGAAGAGTAATTAATGAATTCACAGGGGGTATACTGTCAAAAAGATTGATAACCCCATGATATCGAATTACAACTTTCAATGAAGATATAGAAGACTCTCTACCAACTGCCTGAAGTGCACAACACCACATATAAAGGAAAGTTTTATTTTAGTGTGCAAAATATGTGGGGGGAAGAAAGGTTTTCTGTTCGGATTTCTGTTCTGTTTCCTAAGGTCATTTGGTGCCAAGAAAGCACTGGGTTGTGGTCAGCATGCACGCTGCATGCCAATGAGGCAAGATAAAGGGCTGAGAAATTGGTGTGAGGGAAACAATGTCACACAATGAGGCTAACAGATGCTCGTGTAATGGCTGAAGCTGACAGACACTTAATTGAGGAAATTCAACACACTTTGGTCATCGGTTCATCTGAAGAACGGATGTTCATCCGAGGGGAAAAGGTGAATAGAAAAACTGGGAGTCAGGGAGGGCGGATCATTCCAAATGTCGTGATTATCGATGCTGAGCAATGGCTCAGGAGGTAGAGCGCTCGTCTTGGGATCAAGAGATTGCAGTTCGAATCCTCCGTGTTACATGTCGAAGTGTCCTTGGGTAAGACACTAAACCCCTAATGCCCCCAATAAAGCAGGTTAGCGCCTTATATGGCTGCACGGCCGCTATTGGGAAATGTAAAGCACTTTAGGAAATCTTGACTTGAAAAGCGCTACATAAAATGCAGACCATTTCAATTTTTTTACCAGCTCGGTAGCCTAGATGGTAGGGCTCCCGCTCCGGGACTGGGAGGTCGCTGGTTCAAGCCTCGCATTGGTACTCATTGCCTCCCTGCTTGGCGCTCGGCATTAAGGCTTTGAATTGGGGGGTTTGGTCACCTAATGACTAAAATGGCTGCGCTCTGTTTGGCTGCGGCTGCATCGGCTCGCTACAGTTTAACTGTACGGGTCAGGTGTATCGACATTTCGTTCTGTGTGCATGGTTACAAAGAATGACAATAAAAGTAAATTCTTCTTCTACTTGGATCGGATCAATACTATACAGTAAAAAGAAAACCTGTGAGGTAGCTTCGCACCTTCATAAAAGTCCCCAAGGGTCAAACTTACCTTAAGATGACGTCCTTACCGACTAAGACTATACGAATGTAAAAAAAATAACAACTACAAATGAAAAAGCAGACTACAGAATTGCAGTTGAATAAATGCTCTTTATTGTCATTATAAAAATGTATGAAATTGGAGGGCTTCTCCTTTCAGAGCAAGAAACCAATTCAGAGAGAAGCGTGCTAGCTGCACGGTTGATCTCCCATTAAGCCAGGTGAAATGAAATGAAATGAAATGATCTACATTTATATAGCGCTTTTCAAGTCAATGACTTCCCAAAGCGCTTTACATTGTGCTTCACATTTCCCAATAGCGGCCGTGATCTGTGCAGCCATGTAAGGAGCTAACCTGCTTATTGGAGGTATTGGGGGTTCAGTGTCTTACCCAAGGACACTTCGGCATGTAACACGGACAAGCCGGGATTCGAACTGGGATCCCTTAATCCTAAAACGATCGCTCTACCTTACTTTTGGATTACTCCAATACCAAATATGCTAATAAAAGACAAAAGAAACTTAATATGAATAAAATGACTACATTTTGTGCAGGTTTGGGGAGTAACGGAATACACGGAACGGCAAAAATGATGTTGGAAAGCTGTTTGGATTCATTTTCATTTTGTTTCTGTCGCATTTTATGTTAGTTTTGCCGGAGATCAAAGAGATCAAAGCCAGGAGAGAAAGCATACCACGTGTTGTGAGTCATAATTTTATTCAAATTTAGTTTTTTTTGTCTTTTATTAGCATATTTGGTATTGGAGTAATCCTAAAGTAATTGAAAGTAATCAAGTTAAAGTAACCCTACGCAACCCTGTACAAGACAAAACTTCAGAGTAAGCTGAAAAACCTTGAATCCAGAGAAAAGATACAGACAGTTGAAGAGTTAAAGAAGAATATGAAGAATATGAAGTGAAAAGCACACATTTTTTTTATATTTTCCGTTTTTTCATATTTTCATTTTTATAATTTTGACTGGAGACATTTTTATGGAGAGCAACCATTTTTAATTCATTTTATGTTTAAGTTTGTATATTCTGGAATAATATTCCTGACTGTTTTAAATTCATATTTATTTATTTATTTATTAAAAAAAAGGGAAGTGTATTCAATTATTATTTGTGTGGTTTGAGTTCTGGCCCTCTGTATAATTGAGTTGGACACCCCTGATTTAAATAGACGGTGACGAGTTGAATATTAAAATAGTTGTTAGTCGCAGTCCTAACGAGAACCAAAAACAGTTGTTGGACGGATATAAGGAGGCAAGTACCTTCATTTATTTGTGATGTCAATCATCCATCTTTTTCTTCTTGGCCCTAACGCATTTAGCATCTCAATCAGGACACCCCATTCTCTCATGACCTTGGACCACCCCCCACCACTCGCCACAACGAACAAATCTCGCCGCCGCCAAAACATTTCAATCACCGTCGCTACAAATTGGGCCAGAAGGGAATCGGGGCCGATAATGAACGGCCCAGACTCATTCAGCCGCTGCTGTTCACATGCTAATTTATGCAAAAAGTCCACAGCCTTTTGCGCTGCTTGCCACAAGACAACTGTAACCACAGCTGAATACAGTAAATCCACTATGGAAAGGTTGACAATCCCAGCCCCCACCCCAATACCCCCCACCCTTACCTAAAATCTAAATACACGGTAGATGTACTAAAGTTGTTTTTTCGGACTATTTCAATTATTAAGTTTAAGGGCCAAGGCCCATATCGATCTATGTCAGACTTAAAAGGACAGTGTTTTGTGGAGACCGGACCAGAACGGAGGCAGGAGGCAGGAAGGGAGAACTCATTTGCGTTGACGATCAGAACTTTTATTTAGCAAAATAAAAGTCGTCCAACTCTCAGGGACAAAACAAACAAAAACAGGTTTTACAGGCAAACAGGAACTAAGACCAGGGAATACTCACAACACAGATTTCCTCAAGACAGAAAGAACAGAATAATGCAGAACAGAAAACGCAATGAACTAACACCCGCAATACCCACCCTTAAGTAGCACACACGCTAATTAGCTGATTTACTACAGCCGGTGCCCAGGGGGCGGGGCCAGCCGGTCGCCACGGTGACCATGCTGGACACGACATTTTTATTATTTGACTGCAATGTTCACTTGATTTTGATTATTTGATTTTTTATTTTTTTTTATTTATTATTATTCAGCCAGTATCAACCATGTCAAGTCAAGTCAAGTCATTTTTATTTGTATAGCCCTTAATCACAATAAGTCTCTAAGGGCTTCACAGATTAGTACACTATGTTACACAGACTATTTTTCAGCCGACAAGAAGAGTAGGTTATTATTCATATGCAATGAAGTAGAAGTGAGTTTTAAGTTTAGATTTAAACATTTCCACTGAGGTTGCAGATAGGATCTCAGGGGGAAGAGCATTCCACAGCACCGGTGCCCGAATGGAGAACGCTCTCGAACCAGCAGAACACTTCTTTGCTCTCGGGATCACCAGAAGACCGGCACTCTCAGATCGTAGGCTTCGGACCGGGACATAGGGGCAGATCAGATCTGAAAGATAAGAGGGAGCAAGTCCATGTATGATTTTGTACAATACTAAGAGAACCTTGAAGTCACATCTTTGGCTAACTGGGAGCCAGTGCAAGTTAGCCAAAATCGGTGTTATGTGATCGTACTTTTTTGTCCTAGTTAAAAGCCTCGCTGCGGCATTTTGTACTAGCTGAAGAGACTTGATTCTGGACTTCGGGAGACCGGAGAGTAGTGCATTACAGTAATCGAGACGGGAGGTAACAAATGCATGAATTATAGTTTCCGCATCAGACTGAGACAGTATTGAACGGATTTTGGCAATGTTACGAAGATGGAAGGAAGCGGTTCTAGTAATTTTCTTTACATGCATCTCAAAGGTTAGATCAGGGTCAAATATGACACCTAAATTTTTAACTGAGTCACTCTGTGTGATGTGACATTTGTCAATGTTCACAGCAGTTTTTGAGAATAAGTCACGGCATTTAGATGGACCAATGACTAACATTTCGGTCTTTTCAGAGTTAAGACGCAAGAAATTGAGTGACATCCACTCTTTTATCTCAGTGAGGCAGGCCTCCAAATTTCCACAGTTTAGTGTGGAAGATTCCTCCAACGAAAGATAGAGTTGAGTGTCGTCTGCGTAGCAGTGGAAGCTGATATTGTACTTGCGAATAATGTCACCTAATGGAAGCATGTAAATGTTGAAAATAAGGGGGCCAAGCACTGAACCCTGCGGAACACCGCAGGTAACATTAAAGGGCTCAGATGTCATTTCACCATAATTAACACAGTGCGTCCTATCTGAGAGGTAGGATCTGAACCACGAGAGGACGGTTCCTGAGAGACCAATCCATTTTTCCAACCGTTCTAGTAGGATATTGTGGTGCACTGTGTCAAAAGCAGCACTAAGATCCAGCAGCAGCAAAAGTGATGAAGCGCCAGAATCCATTGACATTAGGAGATCATTTGTTACCTTGATCAGAACTGTCTCAGTAGAGTGGTTAGCCCTGAATCCTGATTGCATGGATTCAAAAAGGTTATTCTCGGATATGAAAGCATTCAGCTGCTGTGCCACTACTTTTTCGAGTACTTTAGAGAGGAAAGGTAGGTTTGACACAGGTCTGTAATTACTTAATATTTCTGGATCAAGGTTGGGTCGTTTCAGTGTGGGTTTAATAACGGCGGACTTAAAAGCTGCTGGAGCTACACCTGAGGTGAGTGATATGTTTATAATATTTAGAACTGAAGGTCCAAGGACGCCAAAAAGACTTTTAATAAGTGAACCTGGGAGCGGGTCGAACTGGCAAGTTGTCGGTTTGGCCGCATTTACCACCTGTTTGAGATCATCAAGTGACAGTTCACTAAAACCGGCCATTTTCCCAAGGCAGTCACCCTGTCGTGCATCTGTAAATTTCAGTCCTTTAATATGTGTGGTATTAATAATTTCTTTAGCAATTTCTTCCTGTATGCATTGAATCTTCTTAGTAAAGAAGACCATTAAGTCCTGAGCAGAGTGTGTCGAACTATCTGCGATAGTCTGTTGCCTTGTAAGCGATGCTACAGTGTCAAAAAGGGCTTTGGGGTTGTTCTTTTGAGACGCAATCACCTTCGAAAGGTAGGCCGATTTTGCAGAGGCAAGGGCCGCTTTATACTTTAACAAGCTGTCACACCAGATTTGATGGAAAACCTCAAGCTTGGTAGCGCGCCATTTTCTTTCCAATTTCCTGCATTCTTGTTTAAGGGTTCTAGTTTCATCAGTAAACCAAGGCGTGCGTCTTTTAGGACGTGATTTTAGTTTTATGGGCGCTATTGAATCCAGCACACTAGTCAGGGTGGTATTGAACTCATTCATGAGTGAGTCAATCGAGCCATTGTATGTAGGAAAGGACGCAACTGCTCCAGGAAGGAGTTCAAAGAGCTCAGAAACTGTGCCAGTGCTTATATTGCGTCCGCTAAATACTTCAGCTTTTTTAACACTACACTTAGCTAGCACCTCAAATGTAACTAAATAATGATCCGAGATAACGGTAGTACACGGTAACACCATAATGTTTGAGGTTAAAACTCCTCGAGTCAGAATCAAGTCTAGCGTGTTCCCATTTTTATGGGTTGGCAAATCAACCAGTTGATTAAAGTCAAATGCATCAATTAGAGACCTAAACGCAATAGTAAGTAAATTGAGTGGGGATTTCATATGAATGTTAAAGTCTCCCATAATTATAATTTTGTCTGCATAGGTTACTAGTTCAGACAAAAGTTCAGCAAATTCGTCTAAGAAAGTTGTGTATGGCCCAGGTGCACGATAGATAGTTATTACATAAATTGACAATAGAGAGGACCGCATCACAAGAGCCTCAAACGCCTTGTAATTATTAGAGGTACGTGGATTAAATTTGAGCGAACATGATATCTAACGGAAATCATTTTGTCACGCGAAGCTATCGACGTGACTCGTCGCCTTCGATCGGCGCCAGGTTTTTAGACCCAACTGCTGTGTTGGGAGTCATTAGGTGACCAAACCCCCGAATTCCAACCCTTAATGCCGAGCGGCAAGCAGGGAGGTAATGGGTACCAATGTTGTAAGTCTTAGGTATGACTCGGCCGAGGCTTGAACCAGCGACCTCCCAGTCTCGGAGCGGCCCTACCATCTAGGCTACCGACCTGATTTTATTTGATCAGATGCCACTGAATTGTGTTGGGCAGCTGAAAATGAGTGCTAAAAAGCACATGCAAAAATACAAATTTTGGAGACTGAAAATAACAAGTAACACATTTTATCTTCCATTCCTTTTTTGCCCGGCTTTTCGTGAGGTTTTGGGATTTTTTGTGTATCCATAGCAGCAAGATGGTGGACAATTACGTCTGCTTAGCAAATAGTGTGTCAAATACTGCAAATTCCTTTAACAAAGAGCAGTGTTCTCGTTTGCCCGCGTCCCTGCGTCCTAGACGCATTATTTTTGCTGGGGACGCTTTGTGTCAAATCAACGTGCGTCCCCGGGACGCAACTTTTTTGACACAAAATCTTCATTATCATTTTTTAACAAAGATTTACCGCACTCCAAACTTTTCGTCAGGCAGATCCGCCATTGTTGTTTTGGTCTCGCGGTTCGAGTTTTCGTCTGCACGCCCATCTCCAGTTCGAGTTGTGTAGTGAAAGTCCGTTTCTTTTTAGAGAACCGGATTTTTCGGCTCAACTCATTAAAGAGAGCCGGCTCTGAAACGGCTCACTTGCTTTGATGCATTATATTACGAATGATTATGTTGTATAAAGAAGTTAAGAAAAAAGGAAGTATAAAAGGACAACATGAAAAGAGACCCATAGATTTTTGAGCATGCGAGTCCCCGGGACCCATCACTTTTCACAGGTAAAATGAACACTGAGTAAGAGTATTTGATAGTTCAGTATACATAATATATTTACATGCATGTATTTTTGTTTCTTACTTAAAGAAATATTGTTTTTAAAATAAATAGTGTTTCTTTTAACCACTTGAAGGCGCTAAATAAAACACTGTCTCTTAATTTTTTTGCCATCTTCCATGACAAATGTCATTTAATTGTTGAATAAATAATATCGATGTTTAAAAAAAATTGTCGTTACATTTTTTTAACACTATAGTGTTATTTTTGACTTCTGGTTTAGGAACTATTTATTCATCTGTTGTAGGCATATTCCGTATGTCACAAAAGTGAGTGCACCACTCACATTTCTGTAGAGATTTCATTCTAATATTTAATAAAGAATCACTGAAGAAACATCACTTTCACACAATGAAAAGAAGTCTGTCAACAAAGGCCATGGCTTGCTGGAAAGATCAATTTACCGTAAATTCCGGACTATAGAGCGCACCTGATTATAAGCCGCACCCACCAGATTTTAGGAGGAAAACCGATTTTGTACTTACACAAGCCGCACCTGTATATAAGCTAGATTTTCTTGTGCGCTGAGAATGTGCGGGCAGTGCGCGATTGCGCATGTGCGCAGCTTTGAGGGAACATTGCCTAAAACCGAGTTGTTTAGCATTTTTGGACTTCTGTGCCCTTCATGGCTTGTCCATAATGAACACAATGTTCAAACATATTGGTGTCCATCTGTGCACTTGGCACCTAGACACCCTAGGCTGCAGTTGTAGTCGTTTAATTTCATTGAGATAATTAAAACATATCACTGTACGAATTTTAGAAATGTTACTATGTATTTTTTTTTAATTTATCTTGAAAAAAAAATTGGTCTAAATGGGAAAAAGAGGGCAGCACGGCGGCGCAGTGGTTAGCGCGTGTGCGGCACAGTTCTGAGGTCATGGGTTCATATTCAGCTACCAACCTTCCTGTGCGGAGTTTGCAGGTTCTCCCCGTGCTTGCGTGGGTTTCCTCCGGGCACTCCGGTTTCCTCCCACATTCCAAAGACATGCTTTTCAGGTGGATTGGCCGGTCTAAATTGTCCCTAGGTGTGAATGAGCAAGCGGGTTGTCTGTCCCTGTGTGTCCTGCGACTGGCTGGCAACCAGTTCAGGGTGTCCCCTGCCAACTGCCCAGAGTTGGCTGGGATGGGCTCCAGCACCCCCGCGACCCTACTGAGGATAAGCGGTGCAGATAATGGATGGATGGATGGAAGGGAAAAAGAAAGCTTGAAACACTGCCTTTCATTTCGTATGTGATATTAAAAAGGTTCATTCATAAAGTTAAAGTGTGCAACGCTATTTTCCAACAAAAAAGAATAACAGTAGTACTTCTCTGCCATCATTGGCATGATGGCAGCCATTGTGACATCTAAAAGTGATTGTACCAATTTTAAGTGTATTGTTAGAGTTTTGCAATTTCACCCTCTGTGACTTGAATCTATGTTGGACTTTAAATGCATTTTTACCTCACTATACAGTTACCGTAAATTCCGGACTATAAGCCACTACTTTTTTCCTATATGTTCAACCCTGCGGCTTATTCAGTGATGCGGCCAATTTAGGTATTTTTTCTAACAGCCGCCAGCGGCGCTCGAGTACAAAAGGTAAGATTTAGACCGGTGGAATATATGCGAGTGGGTTGCTAGCGTGTTTTTGAATAAAGGAGCGTAGGATATATGGCAAAGTCTCTTACCCATACTCAGGAAGACAACTTGACGCCAGTTGTAAGGAGGAAGATGAGCACGGTTTACCATGATTTTTACAAGTACCGTATTTTTTCTTTACAGACCCGTTTCCTTGTGTTGCGAGCGTGTTCCTAGTAGCGTTTTGCTACCCTTCACAGACATGGTTTGGGATGAAAGTTATAATATTATTATTAAAGCTTTGAAAACTCTCTCGGTGTACCGTCTTTCTTTGTAAATATGTGTAACCATGTATAATATGTATTTGCAACTGTATCTTTTTGTAATGTATTTATTTTAGAGACTTATTCTGATATGTTTTCCACGGGCGAATCGAAAAGAAGGGGCGAAACAAACGGGGGCCGACGGGAAGTGGAGTAAAGGTGAGACGTGTTTGTGGACACGGCGGACAATAGTGGATATGTATTTTTCCCACCCTTATCTTTGGAAATATACATTCTTTTCCTTGGATTATTTTCAACGGGACCCGGACTCTGCAGGTCTGCGTCATATCTTAAGTACTGGTATCATTTTACGTTCAATTTGCCGGCGGTTGTTTTTGGTCTGTGTACTTCATATTTAGTTACAATTGTGGGACTCAAAGTCGGGTTTAGGTTAATTTTGTGATTGAATTACATATTATGATGTGGGCGCATGCGGCTTGTATACAGGTGCGGCTTGTGTAAGTACAAAAGCGGTTATCCTCTTAAAATGTGGTGGGTGCGGCTTATAATCAGGTGCGCTCTATAGTCCGGAATTTACGGTACTTAGTTGTCATAAAAATGACTTAAAAGAAATGTGTATTGTCTATCTACAAAAAATAAGATGAATAATAATAATCCCATCTCATCTCGTTAGCTGCACCGCTTATCCTCAGTAGGGTCAAGGGGGTGCTGGAGCCCATCCCAGCAATCATCGGGCAGTGGGCAGGGGACACCCTGAACTGGTTGCCAGGCAATAATGATAATAATAATAATAATAATAATAATAATAACTTGTTTTTTCTCTTTGTGCCACAGATGCAGACGGCATGCAACCTTCTCCCTTCTATTTGTTGTCTTTTCGGCTGAGGTAGTAGATTGAATAGTTGTGGGGTTGGTGTCCCCTCTGAGATAACTATACAATCTACTGTCTTTGCCCGTGAGACAGCTCGCTCAGCGACAGGAAAAACACCATTATCACAAATGGATCTGCACGAAACAAAATGGTGAGTGGAGTCTCGCGAGGTGAGGTAGTATGTTGTATAGTTTGTGGGATTCTGCCAAGTCCCCATGAGTGACGATAACTATACAGTCTATTACCTTCCCCGAGGGGCACAAGTGAATCTAGAAGCACACTGACATATTTGGAAACATTTACTCTTTATTTGGGGATTTTATTCTGAAAAACTTGATAGTGATACTGCTGTCATTCTTTGTGGCATTTTTTTAAATTCAATGTGGTTTCATTTTAAGAATAAAAAGTTCTATTTTTGATAGAAGAACTTTACATAAACAATTTTCATAGGGTCAAGATCAATGTTCCCTGTAATTTTCCACGGGTCTGAGCGCTCACACAAAGTCGGTGAGCAACGCTTGAAACAACAGTGAGCAACGGCAATCCCAAGTGTGGCAACTAAATCATTATCAAACATGTCCAAAACTTGACATCAAGTTACATTTTGCTGAGTTTCCGGCAATGCGAAAAAAAAATATTCACTTTTGAATGAATTAACTCATGTATTTTTGCAAAGGTTTTATGGCCTTCATTTGTTTTTACAATTCTTTCACAAGATTTTCTTTTTTTTTTTCCTGGTATCTTTTGACGTATAATACTAACATTTTTGGGGGCTTATTGAGTCAGTTGCACGATACACAACTGTATTTAATCACATTTTTTTAGTGGAAGTACAATGTTGGCAACAAGATTGACTCGGTTTAATTGGAAATTATTTAAATGCAACACAAACTTTTTCTTCTTTTTCCCTGTTTTTTTTTTCAATTTTGTTTAATTCCTTAAAAAAATCTAATTGTTTTTATTTTTTCCTAGCTGTTACTTTTTTCTTTTTGTTCTCTATTTACTTTTTTCCTTTGTTTCTTTCTTTTCTTTTTTGCTGGCTTTTTTTCTGAATTTTTCCTTCTTTTTTCTCTTCCTTTTGTTTCTTTTTTCTCAACTTTTCACTACTTTTTGATTTTGGTATTTTTTTCTTTTTTGTTCTATTTCCCCCCTTCCTTTAAGTCATTTTGTGCACAATTTTACGTAATATTTGGTCGTGTAGGTATGAAATAAGCAAAAAAAAAACCTGAAGAGCCGTTTGTGACCCGAAAGAGCCGGTTCTCTTTAGTGAGCCAAGCCAAAGAAGCCGGTTCTCAAAAAACTCTACTGACTTTACTTTTCAACTTCATTCGACATTGACTTCATAATACCGCATTTAGGACACAACGTCAGGGGAAGCCGTGTATTTTTACCTGCGCTGGTGGAAAGTTTGCCGTTTTGGATATGTGCATTTCTCAGAATTCAATGCAATGAAAAAAACTTGTTTTTATATTCCTAAATATAAGAACAATCTTTCTCACACACACACACACACACACACACACATAAAGTAACGTTTCAATTATCAGTCTAATTACAACTTTTATTCGTTTATCAATCTTATATTCTTTTATTGTGAAGTCGTGCTCATGTGTGTGTTCCTTTTCCTGTTTTCTACTGACGAATAATAAACCACGCCTACGGAGTGGTAGTTCCAGTTCGCCGAGAGACACAGCCGGGTGAGCATGGCGCTGCAGCTACCCCGAAGTAGTTTTACAACTTAATATCTGTTTTTACTTGGGTAATACAGCCACCAAAAGTTATAATGTTTAACTTTAACAGCTGGCTAGATTTTCTTGTGCGCTGAGAATATGCAGGCAACGACCAGAACGGAATCAGGACCCAAACGCGTAGCGTTAACCACAATTTTATTGATAGAAAGAGGAAGGGCAGCGCCCGCCATCCGATGCTCGCTGGACGTAGGAAGCAAGCCGCTCACACAATCGGATCGTGATCCGAATACGGAGGTTGATCTTCGAGATGCTGGTGTCAAGGACGGAAAAAACAGGTCAATAGCCGGGACGGGAGAGCAAAACGTGGTCGGGGTCAAAAACAGATCGTAGGCAAATGTGGAGATCAGGAACGGGCGGGTGGAAAAAACGGGTGCAAAAAGCGGGACGGACGGGAGTCAGAGTCAAAGTGCTTGCCTTGTAGAAACAGAGGTTTGTTGACGGACTGACAACAGGTGAGTGAAAGGAATCGGCTTGAAAAGGACAGGGAGCCAAGCAGGTTGCCCGCAACGGCTGGCGCCAAACGAGTGGGCACAGGTGATCCTAATCACTCATCATGACACAAGATGCATATAAGAATATATTCAATACTGCCTTAAAATAAACAACAATTTCCCTTCTTTCCCCCACCCAAAAAAAGACGTAACATGACAAAAGACGAACACAGCAGCATTCAAACCTTATAAATGAGTTTTAATGTTAAGTCCAGTTCAATACATATTTAAAAACGACACATACATGTGTTAATAAATGAAATTATATTGTACAGCTGATTGCATGCAAGTATTGAGTTTTTTTCTTTGTAAATTTTGTAAGTTTATGTTGTTTTTGTAACGTGTTCAAATGAAAAAGTCTTGTTTGTGACTTTTTCATTTGAACACGTTACAAAAACAACATAAACAAAAAAATTACAAAGAAAAAAACACTGTTTACATTATAGAAAAAAAAAAATCAACAAAACTGTCTGATAATCAGGGTTGGGAAGGGTTACTTCAACTTGATTACTTTCAATTACTTTTGGATTACTCCAATACCAAATATGCTAATAAAAGACAAAAGAAACTAAATATGAATAAAATATGACTCACAACACGTGGTAAGCTTTCTCTCCCGGCTTTGATCTCCGGCAAAACGAACATAAAATGCGACAGAAACAAAATGAAAATAAATCCAAACAGCTTGCCGACATCATTTTTGCCGTTCCATGTGTTGCGTTACTCCCCAAGCCTGCACAAAATTCAGTCATTTTATTCATATGTAGTTTCTTTAGTCTTTTATTAGCATATTTGGTATTGGAGTAATCCAAATGTAATTGAAAGTAATCCAGTTAAAGTAACCCTACCCAACCCTGCTGATAATACATCTGATGTTCTGAAGTATTTAAATGTTCTCTATAGTATGTTTTTTTATGGTAAATACTTGTGTAGACCAAGTCAGAAGCTTTAATGTGCACATTGATTTTCAATTGATAGACTTGAATAATCCACATAATGAATATTCCAAGCCCATAGACCAGGGGTAGGGAACCTATGGCTCGGGAGCCATGTATGGCTCTTCTCATGACTACATATGGCTCCGAAAGAAAATGTAACTATCGCACATCTCTCTGTGGCGTTCCAAAGTCAAGTGATTTCATCCCTATTTTGGTCCATATAAAGCCGAAGCAACTTAATGCAGAAGTTCGATAAGAAACCATTTCAACTGATAAATAAGAATGCTGGCAAACGACTTTGATTGGGTGAGCAGTACAGCAGGACGGATCCTTCCTTCTCTCTCTCTCGCTCAGTGCAGTCTACACCGAAAGTGAAGATGACGATATGCTTATCGTTTGCAGTAATTTGTGACAGTTTTACAAAAGAACTTTGCATGCACATTGCTTTGAAACCGTTATTAAGGACAAATTTCATGGAAAAAAATTGCCTCAATACTCTTAACTTAAGGTAAAAGACAAATTGTAAATGGCATATTTACATAGATTTGGGACACAGGATCTGGCATTGTTATCATTTCATACATTTGATTAGATCACCAAAAGACACACAGTAAAATAAAATGTGCTGAAGAATAAGCTTTTGTCTAGAGAGCATGTTTGGTAGTTTTTTCAAAGTTGTCTGAAAATATATGATGTGGCTCTCTCAATTTCTTTTTAAAACAGTTTTTGCTTTTATGGCTCTTTGGGTCAAAAAGGTTCCTGCCCCCTGCTATAGACTTATTACTGACACAAAATCAGCTGTATAAGAGTTCTTAAAGTCCTATTACTCATTTGTAAATCACAGAATTGTTTATGTCCTGGATATATATGCTAAATGCTAACTAAGTCAAGTCAAGTCATTTTTATTTGTATAGCCCTTAATCACAAAGAGTCTCAAAGGGCTTCACAGGTTATTACTCAGACTATTTTTTCAGACTATTATTACACCATCCCCTGATCTGGAACCAACATGAGGGCAAGGAAAAACTCAAAAAAAAACCTCAACATGAGGAAAATGAAGAAACCTTGAGAAGGGACCGGACATGTGGTATCCCCCTTCCAGGATTACCAGACAGCAAAGGATGTTGCAATCACAAATAATACAGAGATATTGTCCACGAAAAGTATAGGTTATTCATATGCTATAGCGTAAGTATATATTGGACGCAAACATGGTGAGGGAGCATGTAACTTGTGTTGCATGCAAACGGAATATACTGTAAAAAGATATAAGAATCTCCTTATTCATTCTTAAGGAATATGTTTGCCCTCTCTTGTTTCAGTGATTTTTCCAACAACCCATTTTAGATCTTTACTTTGTTTTTTGACATTTTTTGTGATGTACTTTCAATTGTGTGAATCACTTTGAGTTATTTATCTTAAATTCACTGTACAAATAAAGCAGTCTGTTTAAAATGGCAACATCTATTTTTTTTCTACATCAATATTGTATTGGGTGGGGGTCTCCAGAGGACAGCTGAGGAGCCTGTGGAGCGTTCTGAAAATAGCCCACCAGTGCTTGGTCATTGTGATTTTCCAGTTAAATGATTTTTTAGTGGTTGACTGAGTCTATCTAACTCTACCATCTATAATTAACCTTGTAATAACATAGTAACAACATGGTAATAACATTATATTTTAAAATATACGCAAATTAGTAACAAAAATAGCTCTCAGCTCCAAAAGACCCTTAATATAGGGTAAACTATCATTTTTGCCAGGCTGCACATGACATGCAAAGTAGAAATATATCTGCCTGCTGCCGGTGATACATTGATGTGAAGTACATGTTACAGACTTTTGTGAGTAATTCTAGAGGCATGTGATGTGCGGTGTAGAGAAGTGAAACTGGGAGAGAAACTATCATGAGATGTAAAACCGGGCACTTGAACACAGGGAGAAGTTGCCAAAAAATTTGAAAGTATCGTTTTGACTTCAAATCCCAGGTGACAAACACTTCCGATATTCATGTTCACTTTTCAGAGTTAACTAACGTGTTATGAAAAAGGGTGGTAGCTCCAAAGTCTTCTGGGGAGGGAATCCTCATTATCTTTTACATTATGCTTCACCAGCTCAGTAGCCTAGATGGTAAGGCGCCCGCTTTGAGACTGGGAGGTCGGTGGTTCGCGCCCCGGCCGAGTCATTCCTAAGACTTGAAAAGTGGTCGGCGGCGCCCTATGTTGGCTGCGGCTGTATCGGCTCGCTACAACGGGTCAGGTGCAATCGACATTTCGTTCTGTGTACATTGTTACACAGAATGACAATACAAGGAAATTATTATTATTATTATTATTATTATGTACAGACATAATGCCTAATAGTATCCTGGGAATTGGTAGAAATATCGTATTTTTAAATCATACATGATTGAATAAAAAAGTACTAGTTCGCCCCATATCGTTTAAGCAAGCGTAAATGAAGTTGCACCCTCTAATTTTGCTCCACAAAGTTTGTGTATTTACTTTACTTTTTATCAGCTTAAGTAATTCGGGGCGGCAGTGGCTCAGGAGGTAGAGCGCTCATCTTGGGATCAAAGGATCCCAGTTCAAATCCCGGCGCCTCCGTGTTACATGTCAAAGTGTCCTTGGGTAAGACACTGAACCCCTAATACCCCCAATAAGCAGGTTAGCGCCTTAATGTGAAATGTGAAGCGCTTTGGGAAGTCTTCATTGACTTGAAAAGCGCTATATAAATGCAGATCATTTCATTTCAATCCAGACATTGTCATGAACATACAATAAGTACCCTTAATATGTCACGAGGTGGGTGAGGTGACCGGACCAGAACGGAGGCAGGAGGCAGGAAGGGAAAACTCAAGTGCGAGACGATCAAAACTTTTATTTAGCAAAATAAAAGTTGTCCAAAAACTCCGGGACAAAAACAGAACAAAAACATTCTTACACTCAGAATGGTCAGGTACAGGTTTCCTCCGACTTAAACTAAACAGGACAAGGCATAACAGAACAGAAAAGGTGTAATGAGCCAACCCCCACAATACCCACAACCCAACCTTAAATAGCAGCCACGCAATTAGCTGATCTGCTTCAGCTGGTGCCCAGGGGGCGGGGCAGACCGGTCGCCACGGCGACCATGACATAATATCAATGTAGGAAGTAAAACATTGCAATTATATTCATGAAACTTTGGGAAGATATTCTGGGAAATGTCCAGTTTGCAAATGTGCGATTTTCAAGGTAAGGATGTTGATGACAATATCAATAATCATCATCATTATCCAAATCCATTATCTCATCTCATCAGCTGCACCGCTTATCCTCAGTAGGGTCACGGGAGTGCTGGAGCCCATCCCAGCAAACATCGGGCAATGGGCAGGGGACACCCTGAACTGGTTGCCAGCCAATCGCAGGGCACACAGGGACAGACAACTCGCTCGCTCATTCACACCTAGGGACAATTTGGACCGGCCAATTCACCTGAAATGCATGTTTTTGGAATGTGGGAGGAAACCGGAGTGCCCGGAGAAAACCCACTAATGCACGGGGAGAACATACAAACTCCGCACAGTAAGTCCGGTAGCTGGATTTGAACCCACACAGGAGGTTCCCAAGACCTTAGAACTGTGCCGCACACGCGCTAACCACTGCGCCGCTGTGCTGCCCCAAATCCATTATATTCAAAATAATCAATAATAATATTTAGGTATGCTCCAGTACTGATTGTCACGTAGCGGAGCGGGAAACAGGAAATAAGGACCCATTCGCGTAGACGTGCTCACAATTTATTGGGGGAGGATGAGGAGGGTGCTCACACTCAATCCGGGGATCGATGGTCGTGGAGTGGATTAGAAATCCAAACAAAAGAAAAGTTGTCAAAAACAAACGGATCAGGCCAAAAATAAAACAGGATCAAATACGGGCAGATTCACAGAACTAGGCATTTAACAGGATTTAACAGAAGTCTCACAGAAGTCTCACAGACGTTTCACAGAAGTTTAACAAGTATAGCAAACGCTCCAGCAAAGCACAGTTCAAAGGAACGCGTTTAAGTACTCCAAGAAGCACTCAGTCAAATGCGACTCATGGGCGGGGCCAACTGGGCGCCGAGGCAACCGCGCCAGAATCCGGCGCCACCCGGCTGGGACCAATTGGGCGCCATGGCAACTGCGCCAGACGTGACACTGATATCAGTTATTGGTATGTGTAACACTACTAGCCCTTTTAAAATATTGGTACTTGGTACAGCTTTCCTCTGAGAAATAATGAGAAATGATGAATTGTTGTTAAATAAATGCAATATCAAAGAGAACTGTTATTATAGAATACAAAGGCATTTCCTCAAACGCATCAATCATTTTTTTGCAGAAATATGGGAAGTTCAACTACTTTTGGTATCGGTATCTATGACTGCACAAGACTTGAGTTTAGAAGCCCTGGGTTTTGTTTCCAGCTGCCAGCCTCCATGTGGGGAGTTTGTATGTTCTCCCTGTGCCTATGTTGGTTTTCTATGGTTTCCTTTCACTTTCTTAAACCGTATATGGAACGTTAAGTGGTTTCTCCAAATTTACGTGAATGAGTGTATAAATGGTTCTTTTTCTATGTGGGCTCTCAATCAGTCCAGGAGTATCCCCTGCCAACTGTTCGATGTTAGCTGGGATTCGCTCCAGAACCCTTGCGACCATTGTAATGGTAAGTGGTTCGAAAAATAAATGAATTAAACTTTCTAGACGATCTCCAATAAAACTGAAAGAGTTTTATACCGCAGTGTAAATACCACATATACAAGTTAGGCTTGCTTCTTCCACTTCTTTTATCATCGCCATTTTTCTTTGGTGCCTCTTCTGGTCAGTTTTGGGACTACACTCGATACCCTCAAGGAAAAGGGAGGGTTTATTTTTCCTTTTGACATTGTGCATGGTGACCATTCGGAATTATGGATGTCATGCAGGAATTTGGTTGCGGCATGGCGGTCGAGTGGTTGGCGCGTCCGCAGCACAGTTCTGAGGTCATGAGATCAAATCCAGCTACCAGCCTTCCTGTTCGGAGTTTTCATGTTCTCCCCGTGCCTGCGTGGGTTTTCTCCCACATTTCAAAAACATGCATATTAGGTTAATTTGCCGTTCCCAATTGTCCCTAGGTGTAAATGAGCAAGTGAGTTGACTGTCTCTGTGTGCCCTGCAACTGGCTCGCAACCAGTTCGGGGTGTCCCCTGCCCACTGCTCGATGATTGCTGGGATGGGCTCCAACACCCCCGCGACCCTACTGAGGATAAGCGTTGCAGCTAATGAGATGAGATGAGATTTTTTTTTTATGGGTGAAAAAATAATAAACTATTATTTTGTTAGACCTACCTCGTCATGCCCATTTTGGCTGAAATCTGGATTGTCTCGGTACTGGTACCAGATGACATCTTCATAGCGACATTAGTATATCAGCACACTAGCAAATGTTATCTTTCATCACATTTATATACATTTTCCTTGTTTTTAATTCTGTACAGTCTCTCTTGCTGTGAGTAAATAGGTCAGGGGTGGCCAACTCGGTCTTCAAGAGCCGAATGTCCTGTGTGGTTTGGATGCTTTTCTTCTCCAACTCAGGTAATGCAAATTATCAGCTTGTTAGCAAGATGTGTGGTAGCTTGATAATGATCTAGCTAATTTATCAGAGAAACGCCAAAAACATGCAGGACATACGGGTCTCAGGGCCGGGTTGGCCATCCTTGAAATAGATGATGCGTTGCGTTTGTAAGGTTTTTGTCAGGCAGGACGGAAGGAAAACTGAGATCACTTGCACTCGTTTCTTGGTTTTTATTGGAAGGAAGGAATGACAAGACGTGATTCTTCGATCCGTTGTTTGACAGATGGACGAAGCTTGACAGGCGGGCAAAGGCTTGGCGGGAATGGTCGCGGACAGGCGGTATCGTCGTGTTGTTGGTCGGGGCTGGAGAAGAAGGGCGTCGTAGTGTTCGGAAATGTGGTCAGGAATCAGACGGGCAGGGCAGGTCGTAGGCAAATTCGGAAACGGGTCGGCAACGGAGATCAAGCAGAAAAACAGGAGGCAGGCAAAGAGTCGGAGGTACGGGCTTTCTGAGCAGATGGCAACAGGTAGCATAGTACAATCAGACAAGTTGTTTCCGGAAGCTGAGGATTTAAATGGACAGGGTGCGCCAATCAGCTGTCCTGGCTGTTGGCGCCAAATCCTGAGCACAGGTGTTCCAGATCCGCGTGATTGTGACAGATTTCTATTGTTTAAAAAGAAGAAACGCAATCATTGAGTGGCTGAGGTTCAGGGTTGGGTAGGGTTACTTTAACTTGATTACTTTCAATTACTTTCAGATTACTCCAATACCAAATATGCTAATAAAAGACAAAATAAACTAAATATGAATAAAATTATGACTCACAACATGTGGTAAGCTTTCTCTCCTGGCTTTGATCTCTTTGATCTCCGGCAAAACTAACATAAAATGCGACAGAAACAAAATGAAAATAAATCCAAACAGCTTGCTAACATCATTTTTGCCGTTCCATGTATTCCGTTACTCCCCAAGCCTGCACAAAATTTAGTCATTTTATTCATATTGAGTTTCTTTTGTCTTTTATTAGCATATTTGGTATTGGAGGAATCCAAAAGTAATTGAAAGTAATTAAGTTAAAGTAACCCTACCCAACCCTGGGTGTGGGATATAAGTAGCCATTGAACCTTGAATTTACCCTCATGTCACTAGACATAATGTTGATTGTTTGAAATGTTAAATAGTTGTATTCATACCAAATGTGTCATGTCCAGCATGGTCGCCGTGGCGACCGGCTGGCCCCGCCCCCTTGGCACCGGCTGTAGCAGATTTTCTATTTTGCGTGTGTGCTTCTTAAGGGCGGGTTTTGGGGATTGCCGGTTGTGGGTTCATTGCATTACTTTGCATTATTCTGTTCTGTTTGACTTGAGGAAACCTGTACTTGCCCATTCTGAGTAAAAGCCTGTTTTGTGAGTATTCCTAGTCTGAGTTCCTGTTTGCCTGTAAGCCTGTTTTTGGTTTTGTCCAAAAGTAATTGAAAGTAATCAAGTTAAAGTAACCCTACCCAACCCTGCTGAGGTTGACAGGTACGTCATCAATTGTGCTACCCGTCCGTGATCTCTTGGTTAAGACTTTAATATAGTTTATCTGAGAACTCATTCACTTAATTTTCACTGTACTTTTTTTAGAGCTTCTCAGTTCTCATTCAGACACATGTGCAATGATCTCTTCCTGGTGCTGCAAATACATTAAGCGTGCCCCTTTTAAGAGGAATAGAAAGAAGGACACTCAACTTCCTCAAATCATTCAAAACCAAAATCCATGCTTACATGTTACACTGAGGAGCCGCCATGAACCCGGGTGAGGTAGCCTATGCCTCATTGGAGGTGCTGGTAGCTGTCTGCTGCATCCTAGGAAATGCTCTCGTCGTGGTGGCCGTGCAGACCAGCAAAAGTGTCGGGGAGCCGACATTCTGTCTGATCGTGTCATTGGCTGTGGCGGACTGTGCAGTGGGCTTTCTGGCCGTACCATTGGCCGTGCTGGTAGACGGCAGGGTAAAAACATCATTCGGTGCCTGTCTCTTCTTCAGCTGCATGGTCGTCCTCTTGACTCTAGTCTCCATTCTGACCCTCACGGCCATCTCGGTGGATCGCTTTCTACGTGTATACATTCCGATCAGGTAACCAAAATTACAACACAACTTTGCAACGTTTATAATTTCATTGTCGAGACGGATCAAGGTGAAACCACCAGAGAAATGGTAACCTAACTGCACTTTCCGGATAAATTTTCAACATGTTACCCAGGGTTTACTATGCTTGTGTATAGTAATGCTAATTGTGATTCACCCTGGTCATCATGGAAGGGGGATACCACTTGTGAGGTCCCTTCTCACGGTTTCTCTTTTTCCTCACGCTGAGGTTTTGAGTTGTTCCTTGCTCGCATGTTGGTTTGAGATCAGGTAATTGGGTACCGTATTTTCCGCACTATAAGGCGCACCTAAAAGCCTTTATTTTTTTCAAAAACTGACCATGCGCCTTATAATACAGTGCGCCTTATACATGGGTCAATATTAAGTCGCAAAGTCTTGCAACTAAGGCAAGCAGCCGCCGACTACCTGTACATTTTCCCCCAAAGGCGAAGTCGTCCGCGGTGTATGCTGGGATACATATGCCGGCGTTTCATTTCCCAGCCAATGTGTCAATCATCATTTGAATCCATCACTATTGGCTAAAGTTATTCGGAGGTAAAGGAGGCGGATCCTTTTTATCATTTACAGGCTGGCTTAGGCTAAAGGGGCGAAACAAAGTCTGCAATTGGCCGAAAAAGATGAATGTGAATAGCAAGTTTGGTTGTCTACGGCATAGAGGAAACATGTTTTACGATTCTGTATTTGTAAATATTTTACTCTCCTGGATTTACTACACTCACGGATATAAGAGGACCATGGTTGCACATTATTATTGAACGCAACGATTTCGGTGAGCTACTCCGGCTATATATTTTCCCAGTATCTTGTTTCAGAGTGATCTCGATGTTTCTGTGATGGGTCTTTTTTTAAATTACCGTATTTTCCGCACCATAAGGCGCACCGGGTTATAGGGCGCACCCCGAAAAAATAGTTTTTGGTCCTATTTTTGACATACATAAGACGCACCGGATTATAAGGCGCTACAATGGGAACGTGGACAAAACAGTCAGATAGTTCAGTCCAACTTATTACCCCCTTAACATTCCGAAAGCTTGCAAAGACGCAAATACGTGTCGAGAACACGTGCGGATGCGGTGTCCGTAGGATGTCACTCAAATGCATCTTTCCATCATTCGGAAGGTTAAAGTCTTGGGATTCAAGAAATGATAACCATTCCTTCGTATCTATTTTCTTTTTCGCTCGCAACTTTACTGTGCATATGACAATGAACACTTGGAATTGAGTTTAATTTAAAAATAGACACTGCATTCCATCCATTATCTGCACCGCTTATCACAGAAACATCGAGTTCAGTCTGAAACAAGATATATAGCCGGAGTAGCTCACCGAAGTCGTTGTGTTCATAATAATGTGCAGGCAATGTCCTCTTATATCCGTGAGAGTAGTAAATCCAGGAGAATAAAATATTTTCAAATACAGAATAGAAAAAAACGCTTTCTCTATGCCGTCAGCCACATGCTATACGCATTCATCTTTTTCAGGCTTTTAGGTGCACCTTATAGTGCGGAAAATACGGTAAACTCAATTCCAAGTGTTTATTGCCATATGCACAGTGAAGTTGCGAGCGAAAAAGAAAATAGAAACTAAGGAATGGTTGGCATTTCTTGAATCCCAAGACTTTAACCTTCCGAATGATATTTGGAACGATGCATTTGAGTGACATCGTATAGACACTGTTCCGAACATGTCTCAGATACGTATTTGCTTCTTTGCAAGCTTTCGGAATGTTAAGGGGGGTAACAAGTTGGATTGAACTATCCGACTGTTTTGTTGACGTTCCCATTGTAGCGCCTTATAATCCGGTGCGCCTTATGTATGGAAGACATAGGACCAAAAACTACTTTTTGGGGGTGCGCCCTATAACCCGGTGCGCCCTATAATGCGGAAAATACGGTAATTGTAATCCTGTGCAGTCCTTTGAGACATTTTTGTGATTAAGGGCTATATAAAGCAATGTGACTTCACTTGACTTGATGTTCATTGAGGTCGATCCGGTGAGGCACAGTCATATCTTTAAATAAATGAAGCTACTGGATAGGTTATTCACCATTTGATTGGTAAAATTTAACTATATAAACTTTTTTAAAAACATCAGTTATTTCATAACAATATAGAAACAGTAGCATAGAAAAAAAATCTCACTGTTTTGCCTTTTCTTATTTGTGAAATCCATGATCTTCTCCTTTTTAATAAGGCATTGATAACTTGCTTTTATTTAATTTCCAGCCCGGAAAACTTAAATTTCAATCTTTCGAGATAAAGGCCAAGCATTGAGAATTAGCTTGCTAATGCTACCTCTTACGATTGTCCCCGGAGATGCACATCAATTCAGAATTACTGGTCAAGGTCTTAACATTAGCCTATGACACTTGGCTCACAGTTCACCTATTATACACATTTTGTCATGAGACCGGACCAGATCGGAGGCAGGAAGGGTGAACTCATTCGCGTTAACGATCAGTTACTTTTATTAAGGAAATAAAAGTCGTCCAACACTCAGGGACAAAAACAAAAACAGGCTTACAGGCAAACAGGAACTAGGAATACTCACAAAAACAGGCTTTTACTCAGAACGGGCAAGTACAGGTTTCCTCAAGTCAAACAGAACAGAATAATGCAAAGTAATGCAATGAACCCGCCACCGGCAATCCCCAAAACCCGCCCTTAAGAAGCACACACGCAAATTAGAAAATCTGCTACAGCCGGTGCCAAGGGGGCGGGGCCAGCCGGTCGCCACGGCGACCATGCTGGACATGACGCATTTGGTAAGAATACAACTATTTAACATTTCAAACAATCAACATTATGTCGAGTGACATGAGGGTAAATTCAAGGTTCAATGGCTACTTATATCCCACACCCAGGGTTGGGTAGGGTTACTTTAACTTGATTACTTTCAATGACTTTTGGATTACTCCAATACCAAATATGCTCATAAAAGACAAAAGAAACTAAATATGAATAAAATGACTAAATTTTGTGCAGGCCTGGGGAGTAACGGAACACATGGAATGGCAAAAATGATGTTGGCAAGCTGTTTGGATTTATTTTCATTTTGTTTCTGTCGCATTTTGTGTTAGTTTTGCCAGAGATCAAAGCCAGGAGAGAAAACTTACCACGGGTTGTGAGTCATCATTTTATTCATATTTAGTTTCTTTTGTCCTTTATTAGCAGATTTGGTATTGGAGTAATCCAAAAGTAATTGAAAGTAATCAAGTTAAAGTAACCCTACCCAACCCTGATTATGAATGAGCTGAATGAGGCTGCAAAGATGGCATAAGCCAGATGGCAGCAGCGAGTTAAGAACTTCCATACAGTCCTTTGAAGGAAACTTCTGCTGTTTCAATGTTTCCAGGTACAAGAGGACGGTGAAGCAAAAACATTCTTGGTACGCAGTTTCCGCCTGCTGGCTAGCAGCCCTGCCTCTGAGTTTCGCGCCCATGCTCGGTTGGCACAACGAAGACGCTAACCTCTCCAACTCTACCATTACCTGCCAGTTCATTGCTGTCATCCCCATGTCCTACCTGGTCTACTTCAACTTCTTCCTCTGCAGCCTGACGCCGCTGCTCATCATGTCGGCACTGTACGGCTACATCTTCTGCGTCATTCGTGGCAACCTCAGAGAAAAGCCAGGCAACGGGGCACAGGCCAAATCTCACATCTATCTGAAGAAAGAGAAACATCTGGCGGGCTCTCTGGCCCTGGTTCTGACCCTCTTTGCGCTCTCCTGGATCCCGCTGCATGTGATGAACTGCATGGCCTACTTCGAAGTGGCTGCGGTGCCGACCGGCGCCTTCCACGCTGGCATCCTTTTGTCTCACGCCAACTCTGCTGTCAACCCGGTAGTGTACGCTTTTAAGATCCGAAAAATTAGGATGGCTTACCTGAAGATCTGGAGGCGATGTCTGGTATGTGGAGATGAGCTCCAGAGCTCTCAGTCCAGTCAAACCACAGACAATAACCAGAGTAGCAGTTTGGACAATAATGTGCAATTGTCTCATCTCATCTCATCTCATTATCCTCAGTAGGGCCGCGGGGGTGCTGGAGCCCATCCCAGCAATCATCGGGCAGTGGGCAGGGGACACCCTCAACTGGTTGCCAGCCAGTCGCAGGGCACACAGGGACAGACAACTCGCTCGCTCATTCACACCAAGGGACAATTTGGACCGGCCAATCCACCTGAAATGCATGTCTTTGGAACGTGGGAGGAAACCGGAGTACCCGGAGGAAACCCACGCAAGCACGGGGAGAACATACAAACTCCGCACAGGAAGTCCGGTAGCTGGATTTGAACCCACACAGAAGGTTCCCAAGACCTTAGAACTGTGCCTGCACACGCGCTAACCACTGTGCCGCCGTGCTGCCCCATGTGCAATTGTATTCGTAAACAAACAGTGTGTACATTTTGTTTACTTGATTTCGCTGTATGGAATTGTGCAACCGAAAATGGGTAAGGAAGACATCAAACACTGGAGACTCAAAGTGACCAGACTGACCAGCCCATTTCAGGTTTTTGGGTGCCTGTAGCACCAGGATGGCAGACAATTACGTCAGCTGCCTCTTAGTCCCTGGTGTCAAACGGGCGGTCCGCGGGCCGAATCAGGCCCACTAAGGGATTGAATCCGGCCCGCGAGACAACACTCAGAAGCGCTAGAGAAAAACAAGCTGCAAGTTGAAATATGTCAACTTGATGTTGCAAAAGCCTCGAACAAAGACACTGTAATTGTATTTCTTTCTCTCTCTCTCTCTCTCTCTCTCTCTCTCTCTCTCTCTCTCTCTTTCTCTCTCTCCTCTCTCTCTCTCTCTCTCTCGCTCTCTCTCTCTCTCCATCTCTCCTCTCTCTCTCTCTCTCTCTCTC